>NC_056734.1:469124065-469235630 GCF_019279795.1 Protopterus annectens | reverse complement strand
TTTGTTCATGACATTTGTCAAACTGGTGCAGAAAATACAGTAAATGAAGAGCTTGATATATTATGACTTGGAGATGCAATACGCTCTCTTAAAGTACAATTTCATTCGGTGTTACTGAAACAGATATTTATTTTGCAAGCTCACTTCCCCTGGTAAGCTAACTGTATCTCACCTATTTCATCTGGCAACTTATTTTTCTTTTAATAAAAAAAGAAAAAAAACTACTTTATAGTATAAACCAGGCATGGGCAAACTACGGCCCGGGGGCCACATGCGGCCCATTAAACGTTTTGATTCGGCCCGCCACCTCCCAACCGTCCCGAATTAGACTTTTTCATTTTTCGTGGTTTTGGAGCTGACGTCATCACGTGCGCAATGACGTCAGCTCCATCAGCCTGTCGGAATTAAGATCAAGGGACATGCGGGAGCGCGTCTGTTTGAATAAAGGGACTGCCCGCCATTTTGGATTTAAGCTCAACAGACTTTTACACCATAAAACTGCAGAGTTTTCCAGGCAGAATGGGAGTTGCTGCACAGCTTGCTTTGAAGTTTTCTTTAAGGTAACAAATGTGTGTGTGTGTGTGTGTGTGTGTGTGTGTGTGTGTGTGTGTGTGTGTGTGTGTATGTGTGTGTGTGTGTGTGTGTGTGTGTGTGTGTGTGTGTGTGTGTGTGTGTGTGTGTGTGTGTGTGTGTGTGTGTGTGTGTGTGTATGCGATTGGAGAGAAAGTGAGTGAATGCAGGTTTGAAAGGTGAAGAGTGTGTGTGTGTGTGAGCGATCGGAGAGAAAAAGTGAGTGAATGCAGGTTTGAAAGGTATGTGTGTGTGTGTGTGTGTGTGTGTATGCGATCGGAGAGAGAAAGTGAGTGAATGCAGGTTTGAAAGGTGTGTGTGTGTGTGTGTGTGTGTGTGTGTGTGTATGCGATCGGAGAGAGAAAGTGAGTGAATGCAGGTTTGAAAGGTGTGTGTGTGTGTGTGTGTGTGTGTGTGTGTGTGTGTGTGTGTGTGTGTGTGTGTGTGTGTGTGTGTGTGTGTGTGTGTGTGTGTGTGTGTGTGTGTGTGTGTGTGTGTATGCGATCGGAGAGAGAAAGTGAGTGAATGCAGGTTTGAAGGGTGAAGTGTGTGTGTGTGTGTGTGTGTGTGTGTATGCGATTGGAGAGAGAAAGTGAGTGAATTTAGCGAATGCAGATTTGAAAGGTGAAGAGTGTGTGTGTGTGTGTGAGCGATCTGCTTCATTATCTATTCTCTTGCCTTATCCTTCAAAAAAAAGAAATGATCTTTCTGCTTAAAATAAGTAAAATGTGCATTCTCTCCACATCACTAGGCACTCCATTGAATATTTGTACTTTTAGTGTGTTCCCAACCGTTGGGTTGTCACACTGAACTGCACTATAGTTTGGTTGCTTTGCTTGCTTAATATTCATCACAGACTCAGCCTCCCATTCTTTATCAGCCCCTTCCCACAAGAAATGTCTTTCTTTCAACTTTGGACATTTCCTTCCTGCTCATGTTGGTTCTTTAAAGTATACTACTGTAGTTTTCCTTTCATTTGTACAACTGCATTGTACTCCAGTCCAGATGCAAATGTACATTAAATGCACAGACCCCAAATCTGTCCCCTGACAGCTATAGTTATACAGCATGTTTATGAAAAGTTCTCCAGGCATGTCTAGTGTAATGCAGTTCAAATAAAGTGAAATATGCTGTACATTTATGAGATTTAATTTTTTTTTTTTTATTTATGTGGTTATGGATTACTTTTCTGTCACAGCAATGGAACAGCATATGATGAGAAATCAAGTCCTGTTTATTAAAGTGAATGTCAGGGATTTCTGTAGTGAGATTGAAGAAGAGGGAGGAAGCAAATACCTTAATTTGAATTATTGCATTTTTATATAACCCATTAAACAATCAAGATCTGAAAAATTACACATTGAAATAAAGAAATTTAAGTCTTTAGTTTAAACACATTTTTAATCATAACACTGAAAGATGCAATGCAATAACTCAAACTGCATGTTGAGCTAGTTATGACTCCTAAATGTAGATGTAATTGCAAGTAATGAGACCTCCTAGTGATTTAATAGCAAAACAATTTGCACAGGTATACATATGCATACTGTTCGGCTGTCAAGTCAAGAGGAGGTCACATTACTTGAAAGTACAGCTGTAGCAGATGTGTATTTTTCCCCCAATGAGGTGATGTTTTCAAAGCATGCCATCTATCTGCTCCTGTTCCGGCCCCTTTGTCAAATGTTAGAACTCAATGTGGCCCACGAATCAAAAAGTTTGCCCACCCCTGGTATAAACCATTACTTTCCAATTTTGTTGCACAAATACAACAAACATGGAACACCTTTTATACTTTGCAACAAAGAGTGCAGAAAAACTTCATTACAAATTGATTTAAGGCTTAATAAAACACATAGATGAATGTGTGTTAAGTTTGTACACATCATATATGCTCAGTACAAAATTGATAGAGCTCCCACATATTAAATTACCAGTGAAATATTTTAATGTGATTCTGCAGAATGCAGCAAATACACTGAAAAGTTCTGCTATAGAAACAAATGTTATAAAATTATCCATGGCTTGACTCATTTCCATTGAAACCATATGTTTAAACTATATATAGATGTATATCGGTAATTCAGTATAGTATTTTTTCTAGTGATTTTAGAGAAATAGTAGAGTTTAACTGGAAAATGTTAAGACACAATCAGGAGATTGTGGATAGGATAGGTAATGAACCCCGATATGTATACAAAACAGGGGCAAATTTAAAGAAATTATTTGAAAGTAACAACAAGGTTGTGGAAAAACAGATAGTCACTGGGACTAAAAAATGTGGTAGGTGTTCATATTGTAGGTATATTTTAGATAAAGAGAAAGTAGTGCTGAAGAACAGTTTGAAAAGTCAGGTCAATTTCAGAAAGGGCAACTGTCACACTTGGGGTATAGTTTATTTAACTGTATGCAGGGACTGCCCTTGTCTTTACATAGGAAAATCTGAAAGGACCCCAAAACAAAAGAATATATGAGCATACCTACAACATAAAAAGTAAAAATATGAATAATGCATTGTATAAACACCTACACACAGAAACTACCCATAGAGGGTTCATGTTTGGAATTTTAGAACAAGTACTGCTTGACCCTGGGGGGGGGGGGTGATTGGGAGAACTATTTGTGTTGTAGAGAAACATACTGGCAAATCAAATTGAATGCAACTAACCCCCCAGGACTTAATGACCACATATCAATTAAACCATATTTAATAAAAAGGCAAAAAAACTAGGAGTGTAAGAGTAGAGTACACAAGAATAATACATTTTAAATGTGTATACATATTTTTTTTTGGTAAAACTATTATGAATTTTAGTGATGGTTTTACAATTTTTTTAGTGTATAATAATATAAAGTATGCTTTTTCATTTCTGTATTTGATATAATCAATTATATTATAAACACTTTTGATTTTTTACTAAAACTTTTTAACTAAAGGAAGTGTAGTCATGAAAGAAGGTATATCTCTTTAAGGAATTTTGGCGCCTTTTTTAAATGGAAGTATTTATAGTTGTAACAGTTGTAATGGTCTGTTTCATTTTACTTGAAAAAGCCCAGCACTTAGCAGGGTGAAAGCATTTGCATTTCAGTTTGTTTTATCAATTAAATTATTTACAGCGTGTTCCAGTGTGCACAGAAAATTTATTTCTTTGGATATATTGATGTATGAAACAGTAAAATTAAAACAAGAAGAAAGGTGTCTCACTTTTATTTAAACACTATCATTTTATTTAAATATTAACTAGGAACACTTTCACTAAACATAGTATGGCACAGTCTTCAGCTGTTAATTTGGACTCCCTGATTTATCATATCAACTTGTGCCATACCAACCCCAAATGAGAGGTGAACAGATAATCCTCCTTCATGTCTTTAGCTAATTGCAAGGATCCTCCAGTTTTGGGGCATCTTACTGAACTGGAAGCTTAGCAAATTTAGGATGTTTATGACATTCAAACTGCAATGTTACTTCAACTTGCAAACCATTCTCAAAAAAACAATATCTCTGCCTTTACCTGCCATAGTAACAGCAACATGTGTAGCGCTTAATGTACTTTGAGAAGGAAATGTGGTACTTTCTGTTTCTTGAATGATTGTTTCTGTTGATGCTGTTTCTGAAACTGATGCAGTAACTGTTGCAAAAGTAGAGCTTGGTGTACTTGAAGGACTATATGTGGTACTCTCATTTTCTTGAATGAGTATTTCTGTTGATGTTCTTTCTAAAAATGAAACAGCAAGTAGAGTAAATATACAGCTTGGTGTACTTGTAGGAGTACATGGGATACTTTATACATAAATGTTTCTGTTCATGCTGTTTCTGAAACTAATGTAGAAAATGCAGTAAATGAAGAGCTTCATGTATTTTAACTTGGAGATGCAATACCCTTCCTTAAACTACTGATTCATTTAGTGTTAGTGCAACAGATGTTTATTTTGCAAGGTCACTTCTCTTGGTAAGCTAACCGTATCTTATCTATTTGCATCCATCAGCTTATTTTTCCTTTAATAACAAATAGGAAAATTCCTCCTTTATAGTATAAGTTATTACCTGTCAATTTTGTTGCACCAATACACCAAGAATGGAACATCTTTTATACTTTGCAACAAAAAGTATAGAAAAACTAAATTACATGTTGATTTAAGCCTTTATAAAACACACAGATGAATGTGTGTTAGCTTTCTACCCATCATAGATACTCAGTACATTAAAATGGTAGAGCTCTCTCATATTAAATTACCAGTGCAGTATTTTAATGTGATTCTGCACAATATAGCAACTACTCTGAAATTTTCTGCTATAAAAATGTAATAAAATTACCCATGGCTTACTTCATTAACTTTAAACTGTATCATATTTAAAGTATATATAGATGTATGAAACCGTAAAATTCAAGCAAGAAGAAAGGTGTCTCATTTTTATTTAAATATTATCATTTCATTTAAATATTAACTAAAAGCACTTTCACTACAAAGAGTATCACACAGTCTTCAGTTGTTAAATTGCACTCCGTTATTTGCTATAATATGAGAGTATCACAGAGTCTTCAGCTGTTAAATTGCACTCCTTTATTTGCTATCATATCGACTTGTGTCACACCAACCTCACATGAGAGGGGAGCAAACAATCCTCCTTCATGCCTTTACCTAACTGCAAGGATCCTCCAGTTTTGGGCATATGACTGAACCTGAGTCAATTGAGTTTCAGTAAGAGCACAATCATTATATGCTTTTCATCAATATTTAAGTGCAGAAATTATCTGCTTTACAGAAATAAATGTAATATTGCCTTTTTGTGCATTTGACACTATCACTATAGACAATTCATTTAGCAAACTGCAAAAAGCTAAGCCTGTCATTCAGTGGAAGGTATGCTTATTTATTTTACCACCATGAATAGTCACTACACTGTGGAAATAATCATGTCCATTAATACTCAAAGATAGCTAAAAAGGAAGTCGACTCATAATCTGAGGAGTTAGTGTACAATGCTGTACCACAAAAGCTGCTAACTTTTATGTTGCAATTTATATTTAAGAACCACTGTCTATAATGTTGTTAGATAGCTGATGGTGTTAAATGAAAAATCAAAATCTGCAGTATAAAACAATGTATTTAAATGGTATCTTACTATCTCAAGAAGTTAGACTACTGATTTTAAGTGAAGGTCTTAGGACATCTCTAATTGCTTGTGATCAGATTAGGAATGATGTAATCTTAGCATGAATGCAAAATGGAATTCATGCACTCAATAGAGTTGAACATAGAGGTCAGAAATATAATGAGAAAGTAGAACTCTTCAGTGTCAAATAACCCATTCAGATAAGGCATTAAAAATGGTTTACTGTTTAATATTTACATATAAATGTTCATCAGAACAAGTATAACTTAAAAGAATTATCATTTTGATGAGTTGTACGTTTATAGGGAATAATTTTGTGAGCTGTTCATCCGTTATTCTCTTAATGCTTATGAAAATAATAGTTCAAAAATCATAAGTATCCTAAACAGAAAAGTCCACTGTATGGCTTAAGCTTAGCAAATTCAAACAAATTTATGTCATTCAAACTGCAATGTAACTTTAACTTGCAAAACCTTCACACAAAACATATATTTCTGCCTTTACCTGCTGTAGTAACAAGAACAGGAGTAGAGCTTAATGTACTTGGAGATGCAGATGTGGTACTCTCTGTTTCTTGAATGATTTTTTCTGTTCTTGCTGTTTCTGAAATTGAAGCAGTAACTGTTCTAAAAGTAGGATTATATGTGGTACTCTCATTTTCTTGAGTGGCTATTGCTGTTGATGCTTTTTCTAAAAATGAAACAGACAGTTCAGTAAATTTAGAGCTTGGTGAACTTGTAGGAGTATATGGGATATGTCATGCATGAATATTTCTGTTCATGCCATTTGGAAAACTGGTGCAGAAAATACAGTAAATGAAGAGCTTGATATATTATGACTTGGAGATGCAATACGCTCTCTTAAACTACAATTTCATTCGGTGTTACTGAAACAGATATTTATTTTGCAAGCTCACTTCCCCTGGTAAGCTAACTGTATCTCACCTATTTCATCTGTCAACTTATTTTACTTTTAATAAAAAATAGAAAAAAAACTACTTTATAGTATAAACCATTACTTTCCAATTTTGTTGCACAAATACAACAAACATGGAACATGTTTTATACTTTGCAACAAAGAGTGTAGAAAAACTGTATTACAAATTGATTTAAGGCTTGATAAAACACACAGATGAATGTGTGTTAAGTTTGTACACATCATAGATGCTCAGTACAAAATTGATAGAGCTCCCACATATTAAATTACCAGTTAAATATTTTAATGTGATTCTGCAGAATGCAGCAAATACACTGAAAAGTTCTGCTATAGAAACAAATGTTATAAAATTATCCATGGCTTAATTAATTTCCATTATTGGTTATTCAGTATAGTGATTTTTCTGGTGATTTTAGAAAAATAGTAGAGTTAAACTGGAAAATGTTAAGACACAATCAGGAGATTGTGGATAGGATAGGTAATGAACCCCAATATGTATACAAAACAGGGGCAAATTTAAAGAAATTATTTGAGAGTAACAACAAGGTTGTGGAAAAACAGATAGTCACTGGGACTAAAAAATGTGGTAGGTGTGCATATTGTAGGTATATTTTAGATAAAGAGCAAGTAGTGCTGGTGGAGAACAGTTTGAAAAGTCAGGTCACTTTGAGAAAGGGCAACTGTCACACTAGGGGTATAGTTTATTTAGCTGTATGCAGGGACTGCCCTTGTTTTCATGTAGGAAAATCTGAAAGGACCCTAAAACAAAAGAATATATGAGCATACCTACAACATAAAAAGTAAAAATATGAACAATGCATTGTATAAACACCTACACACAGAAATTACCCATAGAGGGTTCATGTTTGGAATTTTAGAACAAGTACTGGCTGACCCTAGGGGGGGTGATTGGGAGAACTGGTTGTGTTGTTGTAGAGAAACATACTGGCAAATCAAATTGAATGCAACTAACCCCGCAGGACTTAAAGACCACATATCAATTAAACCATATTTAATAAAAAGGCAAAAAAACTAGGAGTGTAAGAGTAGAGTACACAAGAATAATGCATTTTAAATGTGTATACATATTTTTTTTTGGTACAACTATTATGAATTTTAGTGATGGTTTTACAATTTTTATTAGTGTATAACAATATAAAGTATGTTTTTTCATTTGTGTATTTATTATAATCAATTATATTACAAACACTTGATTTTTTACTAAATGTGTTTAACTAAAGGAAGTGTTGTTATGAAAGAAGGTATATCTCTTTAAGGAATTTTGGTGCCTTTTTTTAAATGGAAGTATTTATAGTTGTAACAGTTGTAATGGTCTGTTTCATTCTACTTGAAAAAGCCCAGCACTTAGCAGGGTGAAAGTGCTTGTATTTCAGTTTGTTTTATCAATTAAATTATTTACAGTGTGTTCCAGTGTGCACAGAAAATTATTTTCTTTGGATATATAGATGTATGAAACAGTAAAATTAAAACAAGAAGAAAGGTGTCTCATTTTTATTTAAACATTATCATTTTATTTAAATATTAACTAGGAACACTTTCACTAAACATAGTATGGCACAGTCTTCAGCTGTTAATTTGGACTCCCTGATTTATCATATCAACTTGTGCCATACCAACCAAAAATGGAGGTGAACAGATAATCCTCCTTCATGTCTTTAGCTAATTGCAAGGATCCTCCAGTTTTGGGGCATCTTACTGAACTGGAAGCTTAACAAATTTAGGATGTTTATGACATTCAAACTGCAATGTAACTTCAACTTGCAAACCATTCTCAAAAAAACAATATCTCTGCCTTTACCTGCCATAGTAACAGCAACATGTGTAGAGCTTAATGTACTTTGAGATGGAAATGTGGTACTTTCTGTTTCTTGAATGATTGTTTCTGTTGATGCTGTTTCTGAAACTGATGCACTAACTGTTGTAAAAGTAGAGCTTGGTGTACTTGAAGGACTATATGTGGTACTCTCATTTTCTTGAATGAGTATTTCTGTTGATGTTCTTTCTAAAAATGAAACAGCAAGTAGAGTAAATATACAGCTTGGTGTACTTGTAGGAGTACATGGGATACTTTATACATAAATGTTTCTGTTCATGCTGTTTCTGAAACTAATGTAGAAAATGCAGTAAATGAAGAGCTTCATGTATTTTAACTTGGAGATGCAATACCCTTCCTTAAACTACTGATTCATTTAGTGTTAGTGCAACAGATGTTTATTTTGCAAGGTCACTTCTCTTGGTAAGCTAACCGTATCTTATCTATTTGCATCCATCAGCTTATTTTTCCTTTAATAACAAATAGGAAAATTCCTCCTTTATAGTATAAGTTATTACCTGTCAATTTTGTTGCACCAATACACCAAGAATGGAACATCTTTTATACTTTGCAACAAAAAGTATAGAAAAACTAAATTACATGTTGATTTAAGCCTTTATAAAACACACAGATGAATGTGTGTTAGCTTTCTACCCATCATAGATACTCAGTACATTAAAATGGTAGAGCTCTCTCATATTAAATTACCAGTGCAGTATTTTAATGTGATTCTGCACAATATAGCAACTACTCTGAAATTTTCTGCTATAAAAATGTAATAAAATTACCCATGGCTTACTTCATTAACTTTAAACTGTATCATATTTAAAGTATATATAGATGTATGAAACCGTAAAATTCAAGCAAGAAGAAAGGTGTCTCATTTTTATTTAAATATTATCATTTCATTTAAATATTAACTAAAAGCACTTTCACTACAAAGAGTATCACACAGTCTTCAGTTGTTAAATTGCACTCCGTTATTTGCTATAATATGAGAGTATCACAGAGTCTTCAGCTGTTAAATTGCACTCCTTTATTTGCTATCATATCGACTTGTGTCACACCAACCTCACATGAGAGGGGAGCAAACAATCCTCCTTCATGCCTTTACCTAACTGCAAGGATCCTCCAGTTTTGGGCATATGACTGAACCTGAGTCAATTGAGTTTCAGTAAGAGCACAATCATTATATGCTTTTCATCAATATTTAAGTGCAGAAATTATCTGCTTTACAGAAATAAATGTAATATTGCCTTTTTGTGCATTTGACACTATCACTATAGACAATTCATTTAGCAAACTGCAAAAAGCTAAGCCTGTCATTCAGTGGAAGGTATGCTTATTTATTTTACCACCATGAATAGTCACTACACTGTGGAAATAATCATGTCCATTAATACTCAAAGATAGCTAAAAAGGAAGTCGACTCATAATCTGAGGAGTTAGTGTACAATGCTGTACCACAAAAGCTGCTAACTTTTATGTTGCAATTTATATTTAAGAACCACTGTCTATAATGCTGTTAGATAGCTGATGGTGTTAAATGAAAAATCAAAATCTGCAGTATAAAACAATGTATTTAAATGGTATCTTACTATCTCAAGAAGTTAGACTACTGATTTTAAGTGAAGGTCTTAGGACATCTCTAATTGCTTGTGATCAGATTAGGAATGATGTAATCTTAGCATGAATGCAAAATGGAATTCATGCACTCAATAGAGTTGAACATAGAGGTCAGAAATATAATGAGAAAGTAGAACTCTTCAGTGTCAAATAACCCATTCAGATAAGGCATTAAAAATGGTTTACTGTTTAATATTTACATATAAATGTTCATCAGAACAAGTATAACTTACAAAAATTATCATTTTGATGAGCTGTACGCTTATAGGGAATAATTTTGTGAGCTGTTCATCCGTTATTCTCTTAATGCTTATGAAAATAATAGTTCAAAAATCATAAGTATCCTAAACAGAAAAGTCCACTGTATGGCTTAAGCTTAGCAAATTCAAACAAATTTATGTCATTCAAACTGCAATGTAACTTTAACTTGCAAAACCTTCACACAAAACATATATTTCTGCCTTTACCTGCTGTAGTAACAAGAACAGGAGTAGAGCTTAATGTACTTGGAGATGCAGATGTGGTACTCTCTGTTTCTTGAATGATTTTTTCTGTTCTTGCTGTTTCTGAAATTGAAGCAGTAACTGTTCTAAAAGTAGGATTATATGTGGTACTCTCATTTTCTTGAGTGGCTATTGCTGCTGATGCTTTTTCTAGAAATGAAACAGACAGTTCAGTAACTATAGAGCTTGGTGAACTTGTAGGAGTATATGGGATACATCATGCATGAATATTTCTGTTCATGCCATTTGTGAAACTGGTGCAGAAAATACAGTAAATGAAGAGCTTGATATATTATGACTTGGAGATGCAATACGCTCTCTTAAACTACAATTTCATTCGGTGTTACTGAAACAGATATTTATTTTGCAAGCTCACTTCCCCTGGTAAGCTAACTGTATCTCACCTATTTCATCTGTCAACTTATTTTACTTTTAATAAAAAATAGAAAAAAAACTACTTTATAGTATAAACCATTACTTTCCAATTTTGTTGCACAAATACAACAAACATGGAACATGTTTTATACTTTGCAACAAAGAGTGTAGAAAAACTGTATTACAAATTGATTTAAGGCTTGATAAAACACACAGATGAATGTGTGTTAAGTTTGTACACATCATAGATGCTCAGTACAAAATTGATAGAGCTCCAACATATTAAATTACCAGTTAAATATTTTAATGTGATTCTGCAGAATGCAGCAAATACACTGAAAAGTTCTGCTATAGAAACAAATGTTATAAAATTATCCATGGCTTAATTAATTTCCATTATTGGTTATTCAGTATAGTGATTTTTCTGGTGATTTTAGAAAAATAGTAGAGTTAAACTGGAAAATGTTAAGACACAATCAGGAGATTGTGGATAGGATAGGTAATGAACCCCAATATGTATACAAAACAGGGGCAAATTTAAAGAAATTATTTGAGAGTAACAACAAGGTTGTGGAAAAACAGATAGTCACTGGGACTAAAAAATGTGGTAGGTGTGCATATTGTAGGTATATTTTAGATAAAGAGCAAGTAGTGCTGGTGGAGAACAGTTTGAAAAGTCAGGTCACTTTGAGAAAGGGCAACTGTCACACTAGGGGTATAGTTTATTTAGCTGTATGCAGGGACTGCCCTTGTTTTCATGTAGGAAAATCTGAAAGGACCCTAAAACAAAAGAATATATGAGCATACCTACAACATAAAAAGTAAAAATATGAACAATGCATTGTATAAACACCTACACACAGAAATTACCCATAGAGGGTTCATGTTTGGAATTTTAGAACAAGTACTGGCTGACCCTAGGGGGATGATTGGGAGAACTGGTTGTCTTGTTGTAGAGAAACATACTGGCAAATCAAATTGAATGCAACTAACCCTGCAGGACTTAAAGACCACATATCAATTAAACCATATTTAATAAAAAGGCAAAAAAACTAGGAGTGTAAGAGTAGAGTACACAAGAATAATACATTTTAAATGTGTATACATATTTTTTTGGTAAAACTATTATGAATTTTAGTGATGGTTTTAAAATTTTTATTAGTGTATAACAAAATAAAGTAGGTTTTTTCATTTGTGTATTTATTATAATCAATTATATTACAAACACTTGATTTTTTACTAAATGTTTTTAACTAAAGGAAGTGTTGTTATTAAAGAAGGTATATCTCTTGAAGGAATTTTGGCGCCTTTTTTTGAATGGAAGTATTTATAGTTGTAACAGTTGTAATGGTCTGTTTCATTCTATTTGAAAAAGCCCAGCACTTAGCAGGGTGAAAGCGCTTGTATTTCAGTTTGTTTTATCAATTAAATCATTTACAGCGTGTTCCAGTGTGCACAGAAAATTATTTTCTTTGGATATATAGATGTATGAAACAGTAAAATTAAAACAAGAAGAAAGGTGTCTCATTTTTATTTAAACATTATCATTTTATTTAAATATTAACTAGAAACACTTTCACTAAACATAGTATGGCACAGTCTTCAGCTGTTAATTTGGACTCCCTGATTTATCATATCAACTTGTGCCATACCAACCAAAAATGGAGGTGAACAGATAATCCTCCTTCATGTCTTTAGCTAATTGCAAGGATCCTCCAGTTTTGGGGCATCTTACTGAACTGGAAGCTTAACAAATTTAGGATGTTTATGACATTCAAACTGCAATGTAACTTCAACTTGCAAAACATTCTCAAAAAAACAATATCTCTGCCTTTACCTGCCATAGTAACAGCAACATGTGTAGAGCTTAATGTACTTTGAGATGGAAATGTGGTACTCTCTGTTTCTTGAATGATTGTTTCTGTTGATGCTGTTTCTGAAACTGATGCACTAACTGTTGTAAAAGTAGAGCTTGGTGTACTTGAAGGACTATATGTGGTACTCTCATTTTCTTGAATGAGTATTTCTGTTGATGTTCTTTCTAAAAATGAAACAGCAAGTAGAGTAAATATACAGCTTGGTGTACTTGTAGGAGTACATGGGATACTTTATACATAAATGTTTCTGTTCATGCTGTTTCTGAAACTAATGTAGAAAATGCAGTAAATGAAGAGCTTCATGTATTTTAACTTGGAGATGCAATACCCTTCCTTAAACTACTGATTCATTTAGTGTTAGTGCAACAGATGTTTATTTTGCAAGGTCACTTCTCTTGGTAAGCTAACCGTATCTTATCTATTTGCATCCATCAGCTTATTTTTCCTTTAATAACAAATAGGAAAATTCCTCCTTTATAGTATAAGTTATTACCTGTCAATTTTGTTGCACCAATACACCAAGAATGGAACATCTTTTATACTTTGCAACAAAAAGTATAGAAAAACTAAATTACATGTTGATTTAAGCCTTTATAAAACACACAGATGAATGTGTGTTAGCTTTCTACCCATCATAGATACTCAGTACATTAAAAATTGTAGAGTTCTCTTATATTAAATTATCAGTGCAGCATTTTAATGTGATTCTGTACAATATAGCAACTGCACTGAAATGTTCTGCTATAAAAATGTGATAAAATTATCCATGGCTTACTTCATTAACTTTAAACTGTATCATGTTTAAACTATATATAGATTTATGAAACCGTAAAATTCAAGCAAGAAGAAAGGTGTCTCATTTTTCTTTAAATATTATCATTTTATTTAAATATTAACTAAAAGCACTTTCACTACAGAAAGTATCACACAGTCTTCAGCTGTTAAATTGCACTCCGTTATTTGCTATCATATGAGAGTATCACACAGTTTTCGGCTGTTAAATTGCACTCCTTTATTTGCTATCATATCGACTTGTGTCATACCAACCCCACATGAGAGGGGAGCAGACAATCCTCCTTCATGCCTTTACCTAACTGCAAGGATCCTCCAGTTTTGGGCATATTATTGAACCTGAGTCAATTGAGTTTCAGTAAGAGCACAATCCTTATATGCTTTTCATCAATATTTAACTGCAGAAATTATCTGCTTTGCAGAAATAAATGTAATATTGCCTTTTTGTGCATTTGAATCTATCACTATAGACAATTAATTTAGCAAACTGTAAAAATCTAAACCTGCTAGTCAGTGGAAGGTATGCTTATTTATTTTACCACCATGAATAGTCACTACGCTGTGGAAATAATCATGTTCATTGATACTCAAAGATAGCTAAAAAGGAAGTCGACTCATAATCTGAGGAGTTAGTGTACAATGCTGTACCACAAAAGCTGCTAACTTTTATGTTGCAATTTATATTTAAGAACCACTGTCTATAGTGCTGTTAGATAGCTGATGGTTTTAAATGAAAATTCAAAATCTGTAGTATAAAACAATGTATTCAATTGGTATCTTACTATCTCAAGAAGTTAGACAACTGATTTTAAGTGAAGGTCTCAGGACATCTCTAAGAGCTTGTGCTCAGATTAGGAAAGATGTAATCGTAGCATGAATGCAAAATGGAATTAATGCACTCAATACAGTTGAACACAGAAATATAATGAGAAAGTAGAACTCTTCAGTGCGAAACAACCCATTCAGATAAGGCATTAAAAATGGGTTACTGTTTAATATTTCCATATTAAGTGTTCATCAGAAAAGACAGTGAATTAAAGTGTGATAAGTATAACTTAAAAAAAAATTATTATGAGTTTGATGAGCTGTATGGTTATAGGGAAGCACAGAAAGTGATATCTGCAGTCCTTACCTGATAAATTGAACTCCCTGATTTCTTATCCCATCATCTAGTGCCATACCAACCCCAAAGGAGAGGTGAACAGACAATCACCTTTCACTCTTTTACCTACCTGCAAGGATCACCCATGATACAATAAGATGGTATTTATGTTGAATATGCTGTAAGGAGCCATTTTTAAAATGCATCTGTAAGAATATGGAGTCCTTGGCACCTCTCGGCATTTCTATGCACACAATGTAAGTGTTTTCAGTTTGTTTTTTACCTATATTGCTATTCTAAGAACACAGTTATACTTGATTGCTTGTTTCATTAATTTCAATGTATACTGTGAAACTTTGAATGATCTACTTGGCTGGTTATATATGGTTGCAATTGTACTGCTTAATATTCTGTTGACCACAGGGTGGCATGCACCTGGTTGTTAGTGTGGCTACTTACTGCTTGGATAAACAATATCCATCTATTATTTATAGCCTTAGGTTAACTTTACTGAATTTAAATGGCCCACTTGTTGTGCATTCATCAGCTAATACATTAAGTATGAGCTGTTTGTCAAATTTACTCCAACACTTTGCTCTGTTGCAATTTAATATCTATTACCAGTTAAGTATTGTACTGCTGCCTTGCTTGTTGCTGTCTTCCTGAAAACCTATAAGAGTTGTTAGAATGTACTGACTGCATTTTCTGAGGAATTACCTGTCACTATGATGTTATGCATACAGAATTGACCAGTACGTGCCTCATCCTTCCTCTCCAATACTATTCTGTAGCTCAAACTGAACAGCTCATCTTCCCTTCTCATACTACCCTACTCTTTCCTTCTCATACTACCTTATTCCTGCACTACTACCAATGTTTACCCCCTTTTTCTATTGCACTATTGTTCTTAGCTGCTCCTACAGCATCTGTGGGCATTGCCTGTTATTGTATCTGTCTCTCTGACCTCTTTTATATCATCTAACTCAACTTTCCTTTTTGTTCCAGCTCCCCTAATTTCACTCAAGAAGGTTCCACCCCCTCCCTGGCTCAAACAATCAAGGTGCAATTACCTTCACAAGGCAAGAGGAATCCTGGTGACTCCAGTAACTGGCAGAGCTTTCAGTTAAAGGTAGGTCACCTTGTTTGGGGAAATATGCTAACTCAGGACTGTTCACCACTATCTATGAAATGAAGTCATTTGTCTTAGCTGTTCGAATTTATCTGCAGTTAATTTTTGTAACCACTGAAGCATGCACATGTGTTGGGGCAGCTGTCGCTAGCATTTCTTCACCTATTACTGCACCCCATAGTCTCTTCCTCCTCATTTCTGATTTTTTACCCTCTTATTTCGTCAACCTCCATGATATGCAAATAAAAGATGTTCCAGAGAATTAAGTAATCTCTGTATAACACAATAATGTATATCCCAAAAAAACATTCAGGTAATAAAGATGGCTCAGGTATAAGTAAGTGCTTTCGCATCCTGGTTTGGACACTTCATCAGACTTCTACAAAACACTACAACAAACTTCACTTAAATATATATCACATTAAAACATAATCAGCTAATCGTCATGGCTTGGCCAATGAAACCTTACTGCTAATTAAAGCACTAAATCGACAATTCGGATAACATGAGTGTAAAATCACAGCCTAAAAAATAGTAAAAATTCAATATGCTCAAAAATATAAGAATAAAATTGAAATATACAGTTTTTTTGTCCCAGTTCCCCTAACAACTAACAAGGTGCAATTACCTTTGCAGAGCTTCCAGTTAAATATAGGCTGCCTTCTTTTGGAGAACCTGCAAACTCAGGACTGTTCACCACTATCTATGAAATGAAGTAATTTGTTGTAGCTGTTCTAATTTCTCTGCAGTTAATTTTTGTAACCACTGAAGCATGCACATGTGTCAGGGAAGCTTTCGCTAGCATTCCTTCACCTCTTTCTACACCCCTTAGTATCTCCATCCTCATTTCTGAAATTTTACCCTCTTATTACATCAACCTCTGTTATATGCATCCCACCACTGATTATAGCTAGACCTAGCTGTTATCCCAATTAGAGACCTACTTGCTCAGCATTCTAGTAGTGTGCATTTATAAAATCTTGCATTACAGCCACTTACCTGCTACTGATAGTTTTTCTTTTCTATTTTACTCATTCATGGACCTGGGTCAACCTGCTCTGTTTGCCCTCGCTAAGCTCGGGCTTACTCTGCTCCCCTACCATAAACCCATTCCCACTCACCCCTTCAATTACATTTATACTCTCAATGTACATCCCACTCATGGGCATGTTGTTGAGGGGAACAGAGGGGATGAGGAAGTGATGGATAGGTATGGTGTTAAGCAAAGGAATGCAGAAGGTCAGATGGTAGTGTATATTGCAAAAAGGATAGACATGGCTGTGATGAATACGTATTTTAACAAGAGGGAGGAGCATAGGGTGACATACAAGAGTGGAGGAAGATGCATACAGGTGGATTATATCTTATGTAGAAGGGCCAGTCTGAAGGAGATTGGAGACTGTAAAGTGGTGGCAGGGGAAAGTGTAATTAGGCAGCATAGGATGGTGGTTTGTAGGATGACGTTGGTGATCAAAAAGAGGAGGATGAGTGTGAGGGCAGCACCAAGGATCAAATGGTGGAAAAATGAAAAAGGGTAATTGTGAGGTGATGTTCAGGGAAGAGTTAAGACAGGCACTGGGTGGCAGTGAAGAGTTACCGAATAGCTGGGTAACTACAGCAGAGCTAGTAAAAGAAATGGCTAGAAAGGTGCTTGGTGTGACATCTGGAAAGAGGAAGAAGGACAAGGAGACCTGGTGATGGAATGAAGAAGTACAGGAGATTATACAGAGAAAGAGGTTGGTGAAGAAGTGGGATTGTCAAAGAGATGAAGAAAGTAGACAAGAGTATAAGGAGATGAGGTGCATGGCAAAGAGAGAGGTGGCAAAGGCTAAGGATAAGGCATATGAATAGTTGTATAAAAGGTTGGACACTAAGGAGGGAGAAAATGACCTGTACCGATTGGCTAGACAGAGGGGCCGAGCTAGTAAAGATGTGCAGCAGGTAAGGGTGATATAGGATAATGAGGGAAATGTACTCACAAGTGAGGAGAGTGTGATGAGCAGATGGAAAGAGTACTTTGAGGGGTTGATGAATGAAGAGAATGAGAGGGAGAGAAAGTTGGATGATGTGCGGATAGTGAATCATGAAGTGCAGTGGATTAGCAAGGAGGAAGTAAGGATAGCTATGAAGAGGATGAAGAACGAAAAGGCTGTTGGTCCAGATGACATACCTGTGGAAGCATGGAAGTGTTTAGGTAAAATGGCAGTGGAGTGTTTAACTAGATTGTTTAATGAAATCTTGGAAAGTGAGAGGATGCCTGAGGAATGGACAAAAAGTGTTTTGGTACCAATTTTTAAGAATAAGGGTGATGTGCAGAGCTGTAGTAACTACAGAGGGATTAAACTGATCAGTCACAGCATGAAGTTATGGGAAAGAGTAGTGGAAGCTAGGTTAAAAAGGGAGGTGATGATTAGTGATCAGCAGTATGGTTTCATGCCAGGAAAGAGCACTACAGATGCGATGTTTTCTCTGAGAGTGTTGATGGAGAAGTACAGAGAAGGTCAGAAGGAGTTGCATTGTGTTTTTGTGGATTTAGAGAATGCATATGACAGGGTGCCTAGTGAGGAGTTGTGGTACTTTATGAGGAAGTCAGGAGTGTCAGAGAAGTATGTAAGAGTGGTACAGGATATGTACAAGGGTAGTGTGACAGCGGTGAGGTCTGTGCTTGGAGTGATGGATGTGTTTAAGGTGGAGGTGGGATTACATCAAGGATCAGCTCTGAGCCCTTTCTTATTTGCAATGGTGATGGACAGGTTGATGGACAAGATCAGACAGGAGTCCCCGTGGACTATGATGTTTGCAGATGACATTGTGATTTATAGTGAGAGTAGGAATCAGGTGGAGTAGACCCTAAATAGGTGGAGATATGCTCTAGAGAGAAGAGGCATAAAGGTCAGCAGGACTAAGACAGGATATATGTGTGTGAATGAGAGGGAGGATAGAGGAATGGTGAGGATGCAGGGAGTAGAGGTAGCGAAGGTGGATGAGTTTAAGTACTTGGGATCAACAGGTCAGAGTAATGGTGAGTGTGAAAGAGAGGTGAAGAAGAGAGTACAGGCAGGATGGAGTGGGTGGAGAAGAGTGACAGGAGTGATTTGTGACAGATGAGTACCAGTAAGAGTGAAAGGGAAGCTCTACAAGAGGGTACTGAGACCAGCTATGTTATATGGGTTGGAGACAGTGGCATTGACAAAAAGGCAGGAGTCAGAGCTTGACGTGGCAGAGATGAAGATGTTAAGATTTGCACTGGGTGTGACAAGGATGGATAGGATTAGGAATAAGTATATTAGAGGGTTAGCTCAGGTTGGACAGTTTTGAGACAAAGCCAGAGAGGCAAGATTACATTGGTTTGGACATGTGCTGAGGAGGGGTGCAGAGTATATTGGGAAAAAGATGCTAAGGATGAAGCTGCCAGGTAACAGGAAAAAATGGAAGGCTAAGATAAGGTTTATGGATGTGGTGAGAGAGGACATGCAGGTGATTGGTGTGACAGAGCAAGATGCAGAGGACAGGAAGAAATGGAAACAGTTGATCTGCTGTGGCGACCCCTAATGGGAGCAGCTGAAAGAAGAAGAAGTAGAAGAAGAAGAAGAGTGTACCCCCCACTCAATGCCACAGCTACTTACACACCTCCTCATCTCCACCTGTAATGCATTAGCAGTTATCTGCATAACCCTGCCACCCTCCAACCCTTCTCACACACAACCAGTAGTTAACTACCCTACATCACACCACCTCTTACCACACCCGCACTCAAACTCAGTACAGCACCATAAAAATAACAATGTTACTCCTAAACTTTATCTACATAAACTTTCTCCTATCTACCTAATTGCTTCCTTCCATGAGTTTCACATATCAGTTTGCTACTCTCCCAGATTAGCCAATACAAGTCACAAATCCAACACCCCTTGAAGAAATTTAATAGCACCCTACTTCTACAAATACTCTCTCATAGAACTCTTCATGCTAAAGTATCTTCCCACACAACCTATTTCTAATTTTTTTGTGTAAATATCTAAAATTAATCACATAATTAGCTCAACAATGTCCATGAAAACAATCTCAACTAATTTAAAATGGTGACATACACCCCAACCCTGGCCCACAGACACTCAACAAATCTTAACACATAATAACTCCAAATAAAAGATGGTCACCGTGCTAATCTTAAACATAAACTTAAGGAGCATTCTAAACAAAGTAGAACAACTCCATGCTGCCCTCCGTCTATATACACTCACCACAGTCATCCTAACTGAAACTTGGTTAAAACCACATGTTAAAGATAGTGAACTCCTCTCTCAAGGTTATAATATTTTCAGATTGGACTGAATCAACAAGTGGGGCAGGGGTATTTCAATTATCTAAAAGGACACACTCATGTTAGAACAAAGAGATAGCTATCTCTCTGATCCCAATTGCTCTGAAGTGCTTATATCCAGCCTTCAACTATTCAATAACAAGTGCATTATCATTATCGCAGTCTACTGCCCGGCAGGCAAATATTCTACAATAATCAAAAATATCCTTAATTGGACATAATGTACCTTTAGCTATGAAACTATCACCACTGGTTATTTCAACCTAGACTGGTCTTCCTGTTCCTCTGATAACCCATCAAACTATGTTAACCTTTTTGTCTTTACTCAAATCATCAACACCCCCACTAGAATTGATAAACACAGTAAAAAACAACCCATACTTGACTGGATTCTAGCCAATAGGCTCTCCATATGCCAACATTCAGGATGTCTTCCAGACATCTTTAGTGATCACATACCAATATACCTCCTAAGACATAAAGTGAACCCTAAACAAATTCGTAATCTATAAGCACATTCAAAACACAAAGAGCTTCTCCACCAATATCTTTAACCACCTATTGAAACAATGCAATTGTTCCCCACTTAAGTACCTCCAATAAGATGAAGCATTAGAATTCTAGATGAAGCACCCCTTTTCAGGAAAATCTGAGTAAGATTAAAACCAAACTCTTTGATATCAAAGCACACCAAACTGCGTATGAAACAAAGATGCAAGGCATGGTCCCATTACCTGGGTAACAAAAATTAAGCCAACTCTTTCACTCTAGCAATATCCCTAAACTTAGTAGCACAACACTGCATTATGCACTCTTGTATACAGACACCACACATTATAATAATATCTGCCCACAGTTATTCAAGAGCTAAAGTAACGGACCAATTCAGGACTAAACACATAAGCACTCATTCCTACTCCAATAAAACACAATATTTTCTCACACTCCTCACCAAATTCCAACATCTGTATAACCATTTTAACTCCAGGCTCACCATAAGTGGGGATATCCACCCCGACCCGGGCCCAAATCCATCCTGTCCCAACACAAACTGCTCCAACACAAATGTCAGAACATAACATCCCCACTTTCTTCATCCCTGGGCAAATCAACAACAGCAGCAAAACTAACCATCTTTTAATGCTAAATATTAATATTAGAAGTATCAAAAATAAAATACCTGAACTCTAGGCCACAATAGCACACTACTCCTCAGACATAGTTGCTTTAACAGAAACCTGGCTAAATAAAAACATAGCTAACTCAGAAGTTCTCCCTACCGGCTGCAATATCATTAGACAAGACAGACCACTTTGTAAAGGGGGTGGAACTGCCTTACTGTACAAGTCAAACTTAATTGTCCATCAATTACCAAACTCCTACCCCTCCCCCAGTAACTGGGACATACTTATCTCACAACTTCAACTTTACCCTAAAAAGGTCATCACCACAGTTGTGATCTATATTCCACCTGGTAATACACCTGCTAGCCTTGAAGACTTCTTATCCTGGTGTTCTTCCACATACTCATAAGAAACACTTATTCTGGGGGACTTCAACCTAGATCGGTTCACCTGTATATCAGAACCGCCAAGTAATCTAATAAATCTCCATGGCTAACAGCAGCTAGTCCAAATTCCAACTAGATGTGATAAAAAATCTAAAAGGGAATCCATCCTTGACTGGGTCCTAACTAACAACCCCACATTGTACCCTCACACAGGTAGTCTCCCAGACACCTTAAGTGACCACAACATAATATACTTTATACGTAGTAGAACAAGCATATCCAAAACCACTAACTATATATCCACTAGAAACACAAAAAAATTCTCTCCTGAGGTCCTCAACACTTTACTCTGTAACTGTGACTGGACCCCCCCCTAAAAACCCTCCCACTTGACCAGGCTGTAGCATATTTCAACAAAACATTTATACAACACCTAGACACTATCGCTCCATTGCGCAAAATCAAGGTTAGAACCTCTACAAACCCCTGGCTCAGTAAAGAATCCAAACAAATCCTCAAGTCCGGAGACACTGCCTGGCTTTACTATAAAAAAACAAAGAAACACAAAGCCTAAGTACCAAGAACTGCGCAACGGTGCAAAAAAATGCATTAGGCTGGACAAAAAATCCTACTACACAACATTACAAACTAAATACCAACACAACCCGCAAAAAATTTGGAAAAATGTAAACCAGCTACTAAAATCCACCTGAAAGGCTACCCCCAAACCAACCACCCCTGACACTAAAGTTCCCATCGAAACACAATTCAACTCCCAATTCTATCCTTAGTATCACAGGACAGTTCCTTCCTCACTACCCCCCCCCCCAAAACAAATAACACTAATACAAGCTTTACCCTCAAAACAGTTTCCACCACTTCAATCAAAAGCATGCTCTCCAAACTAAAAACCTCATCAACAGCAGCCGACCTACTCCCCAGCTATTTCTTGAAACTCACAGCAGATGCTATTGCTATCCCAGTCTCCACTCTCATAAACAGATCAATTGTTGAAAAATATGTGCTCAAACTCTAGAAAATATCCTATGCTACACCCATACATAAAGGTGAGACCTCCACTGAACTTAATAACTACAGACCCATTGCTTTACTCTCCCCCCTGGCCAAAATCCTAGAAAAATGCATCCATACCCAGATGCTAAACTATCTCCTAGACAGCAACATCCTGTCACCTACTCAGCATGGTTTCAGACCTGCCCATAGTACCACTACAGCCCTCCTCTGCTTCACAGACACAGTAAACCATCTCAGAAATGAAGGCCTACAAGTGTCAACTCTTTTTTTGGATATGTCCAAAGCATTTGACACAGTCTCACACCAAATCCTGCTAAACAAACTAAACCAATATCATCTATCAAATTCCACTCTTACCTGGTTCCAAAGCTACTTAACTGACAGGTACCAAGCTGTGAAATGGGAAAATTCTCTCTCTCCTCAGCTGCCCATAACTATAGGAGTCCCACAGGGTCTATCTTAGGACCACTACTATTCAGTCTTCACAAATGACCTCCATACCTCCACACAGCATGCATCTATAATTCAGTATGAAGATGACACTACCTTAATCTGTGCTGCACAAAACATTCCCACCCTCCTGCAAACAACTCAACTAGCATTCTCTGACGTTGAAAACTACCTTACCAAAGCCCAACTTATCCTCAATCCAAAGAAAACTCAGCTTATGATTATAACCAGTTCTAACAAAAACACTAACAGTCAATTCACTATCTACTCCATTAATGCTACTTCAATTGCTCCAGTGGCACAGGCTAAGCTATTGGGAATAACCATAGACTCCCACCTAAAATTTGATAGTCATCTCAACTTAACTATTAAAAAAGTACATGCCAAACTGGGGTCGCTCTACCGTATCAAACCATTTCTTACCAACAACACAAGATCAGCCATTGCTCACTCTCAACTTCTATCCATCCTACTATATGCATCTCCCATTCTGACTAATCTCAACAAAACTGAACTAAGCAAAATGGAAGCCTGCTATAACCGAATTGCCCGCTTTGCTGCAAATTGCTCATATAGATCTCATCACTGTACTGCTTTGAGACAGCTCCACTGGCTTGAACTGCCCAACCTCCTAACCTACAATCAGCTCTGCCTCTGTCATTCTATCTATTACCTCCCCAATAAGTGTCCTGCCCTCAAAAACCTAGTACAACATCACTCAGCCAAAAGGCCTCTTAGATCATCAAGCAAACTACTACTAGAAGTCACCAACAGCTACAATAGCTTTGGAGATGCACTATATAGTAGTTCAGTGGCTAAAAAATGGAACTCTGTCCCTACAAGCATTCAAAACACATCATCCAAAGCCTCCTTTAAAGACCTCATCAGGCAATATCTCAAGGAAAGTTGGAAGTGCCATGATTGCTCCCCAGGCTAGTGAAAGCGGATAAGACATACATACAAAATCTAGAGAATTTGATAATAGTTTTCAGTCTTACTCACAAACACTGGCTAATCTACAATGTATGTACTGTACCTGTGTACTATGTATGTATGTATTCTACCTATGTTCCAAATTTCAGCTGTACACCACAAATCTATTAATTACCTTTATTTTTAAAATTAATATTTTTTTGTTTGTTCTCTCCACTGTAACTGTTTATGTGCCGCATACCACTGTAAAAACATGTCTCCTGTAATTTGTGTGTATACTGATCATGTCTAAATAACTAAATGTGTCTGTAATTTTTCTTTGTGGAGCTTTTCTCCCCGGGCCTCTGCTGAAAAAGGGCCTTTTTGGCTCAGCCAGACACCCCCAGTTAACAAATGTAAAATAAAAATAAAATAAATAAATAAAATAAATAAAATAAAATAAACACCCAAACCTATCAACAATTGCAAAATACAGTGAAAAAGCAAATAAAAATAGAGAAAAAAATCTTAGTATACTTTAGCTCAGCATATATATCAAAATAGCCCCAAGAAATTCTGGGTCTATCTCATATGTTCGAAGTTCCAAAACTTCGAATCATTAAAGGATGAACTTTAATGACCGAAGTCTCGAAACTTCAAACACGCATAAAAAAAAGTAAAAACAGTAAAAAAAAAGTTCTCAGCAGGGGGGCAAGCCCCCCTGCACCCCCCATATTCCCAATACTTAAATATACCAACTCTGAGAGTGCACTACAGTACAGTAAAGGGAAATCTTCCCTTTCCATGCTATATGGCAATTTCTGTTATATGTTTTGAGGTTTTACAACTTCAATCATTAAAGTTCATTCTTTAATGATTTGAAGTTGTAAGACTTCGATCATATGATAGGAATCTGAAATTCTGGGTCTCTATAAACCAACTTCTTAACCCAAAATATTCCTCTACCCCTTCCGCCTCCACGTCATACACCACTGAAAGCATCCCCTTTCAATTCAATTCTCACTTCATTAATTCCATCCTATTCCTAATCAAACAAAAATCCACTAAACCACTGACCATACTGACCTCTTCTCCCAAGAACCCAGTAGCATTCAGCCTTAAAGCTACACCTACAACCACAACAACAAACTTCTCCATCAACTTAAACCTTCAACACCTGCAGCTGACTCACTTTCCAATTCTTTCCTGAAACGGGCAGCTGATGCCATTGCTAATACCATAAAAGCTGTACCATAAAAGCTGTTGTTAGATAGCTGATAGGTTTAAAAATCAAAATCTACATTTTAAAATGATGTATTCAATGTGTATCTTACTACCTCAAGAAGTTAGACACCTTCTTATTTTAAATGAATGTCTCAGGACATCTCTAAGTGATTGTGATCAGATTAGGAAATATGTACTCCTAGGATAAATGCAAAATGCAATTCAAGCACTCAATATTGTTTAACACAGAAGACTTACATACAATATGAGCAAGTACAACTCTTCATTGTCAAACAACTCATTCAGATAAGACATTACAAAAGCTTTACCATTTAATATTTCCATAAAAATCTCCATCTGAACAGACAGTGAATTAAAACATGATAATTATAACTTAAAAAATATTATCAACTTGATGACCTGTACTTTTACATGGAATAATTTTGTGAACTGTTCATCTAATATTCTCTTAATGCTTATGAAAATAATATTTCAAAAAAGTATACTAAACAGTAAAGTTCACTGTATGCCTTAACCTTAGCAAATTCAAAACATTTATGACATTCGAATTGCAGTGTAACTTTAACTTGCAAGGCATTCACACAAAGCAATATGTCTCCCTTTACCTGCCATAGTAATGACAGCAGGTGTAGAGCTTAATGCAGGGGTAGATGCAGATGTGGTACTCTTTGTTTCTTGAATGATTGTTTCTGTTGTTGCTGTTTCTGAAATTGAAGCAGTAACTGTTCTAAAAGTAGGATTATATGTGGTACTCTCATTTTCTTGAGTGGCTATTGCTGTTGATGCTTTTTCTAAACATGAAACAGACAGTGCAGTAAATATAGAGCTTGGAGAACTTGTAGGAGTATATGGGATACGTCATGCATGAATATTTCTGTTCATGCCATTTGTGAAACTGGTGCAGAAAATACAGTAAATGAAGAGCTTGATATATTATGACTTGGAGATGCAATACGCTCTCTTAAACTACAATTTCATTCGGTGTTACTGAAACAGATATTTATTTTGTAAGCTCACTTCCCCTGGTAAGCTAACTGTATCTCACCTATTTCATCTATCAACTTATTTTTCTTGTAATAAAAAATAGAAAAAATACAACTTTATAGTATAAACCATTACTTGCCAATTTTGTTGCACAAATACAACAAACATGGAACACCTTTTATACTTTGCAACAAAGAGTGTAGAAAAACTGTATTACAAATTGATTTAAGGCTTGATAAAACACACAGATGAATGTGTGTTAAGTTTGTACACATCATAGATACTCAGTACAAAATTGATGATAGAGCTCCCACATATTAAATTACCAGTGAAATATTTCAATGAGATATTGTAGAATACAGCAAATACACTGAAAATTTCTGCTATACAAACAAACGTTATAAAATTATCCATGGCTTAATTCATTTCCTTTTAAACCATATGTTTAAACTATATATAGATGTATAAAACAGTAAATTTCAAAGAAAAAGAAAGGTGTCTCATTTTTATTTAAATATTATCATTTTATTAAAATATTAACTGGAAACACTTTCACTAAACATAGTATGGCACAGTCTTCAGCTGTTTATTTGGACTCCCTGGTTTGTTATCATAACAACTTGCGGCATACCATTCCCAAATGAGAGTTAAACAGACAATCCTCTCTCATGCCTATAGCTAATGGCAAGGATCCTCCAGTTTTGGTGCATCTTATTGAACCTGAGTCAATTGAGTTTCTGTAAGAGCACAATCCTTTTATGATTTTCATCAATATTTAACTGCAGAAATAATCTGTTTTGCAGAAATAAATGTAATATTGCCTTTTTGTGCATTTGAAACTATCACTATAGACAATTCATTTAGCAAACTGCAAAAAGCTAACCCTGTCATTCAGTGGAAGGTATGCTCATTTCTTTTACCACCATGAATAGTCACTACATTGTGGAAATAATCATGTTCATTAATACTCAATGATAGCTAAAAATGAAGTTGACTCATAATCCGATGAGTTAATGTAAAATACTGCACCACAAAAGCTGCTAACTTTTATTGTGCAATTTATGTGTAAAACCACTGCCCTTAATGGTGTTAGATAGCTCACGGATGTAAATGAAAAATGAAAGTCTGCAGTATAAAACAATGTATTGAATTGGTACTTTACTACCTCAAAAAGTTAGACAAGTCTGATTTTAAGTGAAGGTCTCAGGACATCTCTAAGAGCATTTTGTTAGATTAGGATATATGTACTCCTAGGATGATTGCTGAATAGAATTCATGCTCTCAATGTTGTTGAACATAAGGACTTACAGAGAAATATAATGAGAAAGTACAACTCTTCCGTGTTAAATAACCCATTCAGATAAGACATTAAAAATGCTATCACCATTTAATATCTCCATATAAATGTTCATCTGAACAGACAGTGAACTAACACTTGATAACTATAACTTAAAACAATTACGAGTTTGATGATTTATACATTTATAGGGAATAATTTTGTGAGCTGTTCATCTGTTATTCTCTTAATGCTTATGAAAATAATAGTTCAAAAATCATAAGTATCCTAAACAGAAAAGTCCACTGTATGGCTTAAGCTTAGCAAATTCAGGAAGTTTATGTCATTCAAACTGCAATGTAACTTCAACTTGTAAAACATTCTCACAAAATCAGTATCTCTTCCTTTACCTGCCATAGTAACAGCAACATGTGTAGAGCTTAATGTACTTTGAGATGGAAATGTGGTACTTTCTGTTTCTTGAATAATTGTTTCTGTTGATGCTGTTTCTGAAACTGATGCAGTAACTGTTGTAAAAGTAGAGCATGGTGTACTTGAAGGACTATATGTGGTACTCTCATTTTCTTGAATGAGTATTTCTGTTGATGTTCTTTCTAAAAATGAAACAGCAAGTAGAGTAAATATACAGCTTGGTGTACTTGTAGGAGTACATGGGATACTTTATACATAAATGTTTCTGTTCATGCTGTTTCTGAAACTGATGTAGAAAATGCAGTAAATGAAGAGCTTCATGTATTTTAACTTGGAGATGCAGTACCTTTTCTTAAACTACTGATTCATTTAGTGTTACTGCAACAGATATATATTTTGCAAGGTCACTTCTCTTGGTAAGCTAACCGTATCTCATCTATTTACATCCATCAGCTTATTTTTCCTTTAATAACAAATCGGAAAATTCCTCCTTTATAGTATAAGCCATTACCTGCCAATTTTGTTGCACCAATACACCAAGCATGGAACATCTTTTATACTTTGCAACAAAAAGTATAGAAAAACTAAATTACAAGTTGATTTAAGGCTTTATAAAACAAACAGATGAATGTTTCTACCCATCATCGATACTCAGTACATTAATAAAGGTAGAGCTATCTCATATTAAATTATCTGTGCAGTATTTTAATGTGATTCTACACAATATAGCAACTACACTGCCATTTTCCGCTATAAAAATGTAATAAAATTATCCATGGCTTACTTCATTTTCCTTTAAATTGTATCATGTTTAAACTATATATAGATGTATGAAACTGTAAAATTCAAGCAAGAAGAAAGGTGTCTCATTTTTATTTAAATATTATCATTTTATTTAAATACTAACTAAAAGCACTTTCACTACAGAGAGTATCACACAGTTTTCAGCTGTTAAATTGTACTCCCTTATTTGCTATCATATCAACTTGTGTCATAGCAACCCCACATGAGAGGGGAGCAGACAATCCTCCTTCATGCTTTTACCTAACTGCAAGGATCCTGCAATTTTGGGCATAGTATTGAACTTGAGTCAATTGAGTTTCAGTAAGAGCACAGTCCTTATATGCTTTTCATCAATATTTAACTGAAACAATTATCTGCTTTGCAGAAATAAATGTAATATTGCCTTTTTGTGCATTTGAATCTATCACTATAGACATTTCATTTAGCAAACTGTAAAAATCTAAACCTGTTAGTCAGTGGAAGTTATGCTTATTTATTTTACCACCATGAGTAGTCACTACACTGAGGAAATAATCATGTTCATTAATACTCAAAGATAGCTAAAAAGGAAGTTGACTCATAATCTGAGGAGTTAGTGTACAATGCTGTACCATAAAAGCTGCTAACTTTTATACTGCAATTTATATTTAAGAACCACTGTCTATAATGCTGTTAGATAGCTGATGGTTTTAAATGAAAATTCAAAATCTGTAGTATAAAACAATGTACTCAATTGGTATCTTACTAGCTCAAGACATTAGACAACTGATTTTAAGTGAAGATCTCAGGACATAAGAGCTTGTGCTCAGATAAGGAAAGATGTAATCTTAGCATGACTGCAAAATGGAATTCATGCACTCAATACAGTTGAACATAGAGGACTTACATAGAAATATAATGAGAAAGTGGAACTCTTCCTGCTATAAAGCCCGCTCCTGCTATAAAGCCCGCTTTAGCGCGCTTTTGCGTGATTTAGCGTGGAGTTGCCCATAGAGCACCATCGGGCAGCGCCGGTTAAACAAGGTTAAACTATTTCTGGCTCCGTAAAGTCTGCTCTTCAATTTTCCCTTAGAACTTCTCTACTTGCAATCTAAACAGTCTATTCTCTATCTCAAAAGCTCAGCACTTGCTCCTAAAGCATTTTTATATAGGTAAAGTACTTATATACTAAACAAAGTACTACATTAGCCTAGAATCCCCTTGAGTACCCATTTCCCTATAGGTCCCTTCTGACTCAGTTACACAGCAAACTTTTTCACTTTTTCTAGCATGTCGAAGGGTCAGTTGCTAGCGTCCTCTCCTGTTCAGCTGGTGAATCTGGGCATCTTGAGGTAATGTTACAATTGCCTCATGTACACAGACAACCCACTCCTTCTCCCACAAAACACAAATACATGTGAGAGATGCAACTATATAGCCAAACTGGAGGCTGAGCTCTCTCAACTCAGGACTGGCAAGACCAGACAGGAGGAGAAGGAAACCATGCACACCACAAACCCAATTTCACATAGAACTATCACAACTGCAAAACAAACACATAAACACACAAAGATATACTTGGAGGCACTGATCAAAAATCTACCAAAACTACAGAGGCCTCCAAAGCAGACACCCAAGCAACTGCCACCTCAAGACATAAGACATGCAACACATAGTTCTCAAAGTCAGTGTGCTAAACAGTCACAGCCCTTAAGGCCAAACACAATGCCAGACACACTTGTTATAGGTGACTCCATAGTCAGACACACTGACGTCCCACTCACCAGACTGAACAAGGAAAAGATCACAGTAAGCTGCTTGTCGGGCGCTAGAATCCGCCACATAACACAAGCACTCAGGTCACTCCACAGCAAGTACAAGTATGACTCAGTCATTGTCCATGCCGGTGTGAACGACCTGAGACGTACCTACCTGGACTACATGAAAAGAGACATAGAGGAGCTCTCAGATTATGTAGTCCAGGCCGGTATAACCCTGACCCTGAGCAGTATCCTACCCTCACCAAGAATGATGCCACAATACAGAGACAAAATGATCAGCTTTAATAATTGGCTTAATTACTGGTGTCATTCTAAGGGGATCCAATGTCTGTCTGCCTGGGATGACATGCTTGACAAGCCACGCTGCTTCGCAAGGGACGGCTTGCACCTGTCACCCCTGGGCTTCCGGATATTGGCAAAGGCTCTTGCCACCCCCATAGTGCCTTTTTTAGGCAAGGCTCAAATGATAAACCTACCACCCTAGAAAACAAAAAGGAAAAAAACTAAGGGTAATATGCTCAATGCCAGAAGTCTAAACCTCAAGATGCACGCCCTCGAAGCCCTCCTCAATATGGAGAACATCGATGTCTGTGCTGTGACTGAAACCTGGTTCAAGGCTCCTGAGAGCACCCCAGCACTATCAGGTTATACCTCATATCATGCGTTCCGGCCCCAAAATCCAGACCGAACCACAAAAGGAGGGGGAGTATCCATATTCATAAAGGATACCCACACCTCCAGGTTAGTGGCAACGCACGAAGCATCGGAGACCATCCAGGTGCAATTAACTATAGGTAAAACTGCCCTACAGTTTGTAGCATGCTACAGACCACCCTCTCAAACTCAGGAAACCCACACAGCCTTCCTGAAGACACTGGAGAGTATGAATGTCTCTCCAAACACCATCATATTGGGTGACTTCAACTACCCAAACATAGACTGGGAACATTACTCAAGCCCCAACACCCTAGCCCAAAGGTTCCTGGAGTTCATAAACTCAAATGCTATGGAACAACTAGTCACGATTCCCACAAGAGGAGAAAATATACTAGACCTGATCATCACAAACATGGGGACAAAATGCTCCACACCGGAAGTATATCCCTCATTGGTGAGATCAGACCATAAATTAATCTCACTGGAGATCCACATCCCACCCCCAATCCCAGCAAAAAAGACCACAGTGAAGAACTTCTCAAAAGCAAACTTCACACTTCTTAAGACTGTAGTGGTATCCTTCAAGGCCCCCGAGCCAGTGGAAACCACAACCCACACTGCTGAAACCCTTACAAATGCCTTCTATGAGCACCACCAGGAATGTATGGATCAAGCAATCCCTAATAAAATCAAGACCCTTTCCACCAAAGGCAGGCGCCCGGTCTGGTGGACTCGAGCCATAAACAAACTCTACAACAAGAGGAGAAAGCTACTACATGACAGAGCAAAATCCCTAAAAGGGAAGGCATCTCTGATCAATACTAGCAAAAAACTACGATCACTCATAAAATCATCCAAGGCCAACTTTGAGAGAAAATTCACTAAAGACACAAAAGACGATCATAAGGCCTTCTTTAGCTATGTTAAAAACCTGGGTGGAAACTCCCAGATATGCTCAGAATTAGTCCAAAATGATACAAAAATCACTGAACCCACAGACATTGCCAACATACTGGCAGACTGGTTCAGTGCAAATTTCTCCCCTCACTCTCCCCCAAAAGGAGAAATATCTATCCCACCAGAGTCTAGCCTCCCAAACATCTCAGATGCCCAGGTGAGAGCTGCTCTCTCTAAAGCAAAAAACACAGCATCAATGGGACCGGACGGTGTCCCCGGCTGTGTGCTACATGAACTCAATGAGGAACTAAACCCACACATAAGGCTGCTGTTTAATCTTAGCCTTACTACAGGATACGTACCCAAAGAATGGCGTATGGCAACTGTGGTCCCACTCCACAAAGGCGGTGCTTCTACGGACCCTGGAAATTACCGCCCCATAAGCTTGACGAGCCTTGTCTGCAAAGCTATGGAGAGGATCATAATGGAACTCATAAATAAAGACATTGGGGACCTACAGACACTGGATCCTTCCCAATTTGGCTTTGTCAAGGGCAGATCCTGCCTCCTGAACTTAGTCGACTTTTTCGAAACAGTCACTAAGGCCATTGATGAGGGTAAGGCAGTTCACACAGCCTACCTTGACCTAGCAAAAGCGTACGACACAATACCCCACTCGGGCATCATAGAAAAGCTCACCAGCTTAGATGTAAACCCATATGTCACAAGATGGGTTGCAAACTGGCTCAAGGACAGAACCCACAGGGTTAGAGTTGCTGGTGCCATGTCGGACTCTAAGCCAGTCATGAGCGGTGTCCCACAGGGCTCAGTCCTGGGCCCCCTCTTGTTCGGCATTTATTTTTCTGAAGTGCAGGCAAACATAGGGGGATTGTGGCTGACAAAATTTGCAGATGACTGCAAACTGGGCACCATAATTGACACTCCATCAGACACAGACATCCTCCAGAGAGGTCTCATAGAAATGGATAACTGGTGCCAGAGCCATGGCCTTAAGCTAAATGCCAAAAAATATATAGTCATACCCTTTGGGAAAAACAAGGTAACCCCTAATTACCACATAGGTGGTAATCCATTAAACACGTTAGACGTTATCAGGGACCTGGGAACCCAAGTTGACAGTAACCTCTCTTTTGACACTCACATTGCCAAAGTGGTTAGGAAGACCTTCTACATTGCCCACCTGATCATGAAGGGATTCACATCCAGATCAGGAGAGGTCATTGTACCCCTGTACTCTTCACTTATCAGACCAATGATTGAGTACAACGCCCCATTCGGAATGTACCTTACCCGACACCTGCAGCAGTTGGAAAGACCCCAAAAGTTCCTCACCAAAAGGATAAAGGGGCTCAAACATATGTCATACGCTGCCCGACTGAAGAAACTGCAGCTCTATTCAGTTGCATACCATCTGCTCAGAGGTGATCTGTGCCTGACATACAAGGCCATGTCCAACCCAGAATTAATGGACATGCTCCACCTCAAAAAATCCAAATCCACCAGAGCCACGAGAGCAAGAGACTTAAACCTCAACACGGATATAAATAGGACGTGCTGGAGGGACAGATTCATCACCCAGAGACTCCCTACACTATGTAACAGAATCCCAGTCCATGTGAGGCAGAGCCCCTCACTGACTCTGTTCAAGAGAAATCTTGACGAGTGGATGGGAGATCGTAGGTTTACCCCGGGAATCATCTCTGTGTCACTGCTGGACAGAGGCACAGCAAACTAATGGGTATAGTATTCTCATCCTAAGGGGTGGTGAAAGCCACACACACTCTGGCTAGGCTTATAAATGCCCTAGGGCAGATAGCCTAGTATGAACCTATGAACCTATGAACCTAAATAACCCATTCAAGTAAGGCATTAAACATGCTTTACTGTTTAATATGTCCATATAAATGTTCATCAGAAAAGACAGTGAATTAAAATGTGATAAGTATAACTTAAAAAAATTATTATCAGTTTGATGAGCTGTACATTTATAGGGAATAATTTTGTGAGCTGTTCATCCGTTATTCTCTTAATGCTTATGAAAATAATAGTTCAAAAATCATAAGTATCCTAAACAGAAAAATCCACTGTATGGCTTAAGCTTAGCAAATTCAAAAAAAAATTATGACATTCAAATTGCAATGTAACTTTAACTTGTAAAACCTTCACACAAATCATATATTTTTGCCTTTACCTGCCGTAGTAACAAGAACAGGAGTAGAGCTTAATGTACTTGGAGATGCAGATGTGGTACTCTCTGTTTCTTGAATGATTGTTTCTGTTGTTGCTGTTTCTGAAATTGAAGCAGTAACTGTTCTAAAAGTAGGATTATATGTGGTACTCTCATTTTCTTGAGTGGCTATTGCTGTTGATGCGTTTTCTAAAAATGAAACAGCAAGTTGAGTGAACACAGAGCTCACCGTGCTTGTAGAAGTACATGGGATATGTTATACATGAATATTTCTGTTCATGCTGTTTCTGAAACTGATGCAGAAAATACAGTGCATGAAGAGTTTGATGTATTTTGACTTGGAGATGTGATACTCTGTCTTTTTTAAACTACTGACTCATTCGGTGTTACTGAAACAGATATTTATTTTGCAAGCTCACTTCTTTTGGTAAGCTAACTGTACCTCACCTTTTGTATTGATCAACTTACTTTTTTAGTAAAAAATAGAAAAGGTCCTACTTTATAGTACAAACCATTACATACAAATTTTATTACACAAATAGACAAAATATAGAATACCTTTTATATCTTGCAACAAACACTGTAGAAAAAACTATTTTACAAATTGATTAAAAGCATGATAAAACATATAGATTAGTGTATAAGTTTATAAACTTCACAGATACTCAGTACATTAAAATGATAGAGCTCCCTCATATATAATTACAGTATAGCATTTTAATGTTTTTCGGCAGAATATAGCAACTATGCTGAAATATTCTGGTTATTCAAAAATTGTTATACAATTTTCAGTGGTTTAACTGTTTAATTCATTTTTGTCTAATCTATGTAAAATTTAATCTACATATACGAAACAAGCAAAATTCAGTCAAGAAGGTGAATCATTTTAAAATATTATTATTTTATTTAAATATTAGCTGGAAGCATATTAACTACAGATAGTATGACAAAGTTATATTTTTCCTAAGAAGGAAGCTCCTTTACTTTGACCCTGTTTTAAAAGCAATTCTTTATTAAATCATTTAGGTTTTTTAAAAAATTGCGGAGAGTTTGTCGATATTTTTGTAGATGTTTTGCAAGATTTTTGTAGTTCAGCTATGGATTTTAGCTTTTATGTACTGTGTAGATCATAATATTTTATATTTAGTTACTTTTTTTCATTCATATCTAAAAGGTTTAAGAATTTCCAGTTTGTTAGATGACAATTAATCTGCTTCTTAAAATGTGATTTTTCTGCATGGAGTAAAAAAGTTAAAAACTTTGGTAGTTATGAATTTTGGCTGATTTTTGCCACTGCCATTGTGTGTTATTTTAGTACACATTTACAAGTGTTCCAGTCAACCAATTTCATGAAATTTTCCCAGCAAGTCTGATGTTGTTTTACTGTGTAAAATATAATCTCTCTTGTGTAAAGCAAAGCTGTATCTATGATGTTTTATTGAGAGTAAATGTGACTAAATGGAATAACATACATTAATGTTTGGTTCTAATAGAGTGAAGAGGTACATCTGATGATCCCAAATTGATGTGTGCATTGATACATGAGTAGTTCTTAGAAATAGCCATATAAACATTTCTCCTTCTGATAGTCAAAAGCATGTGTCACAATTACAATGTTTCACTTTTTGTATATGGGTTATTTGTATCATATGCCCATTTCTAATAAAATAATGAATGGCAGTTTTTTACCTGTTGTAGGAACAGCAGTAGAATTAATGGTTGATATTTCCACAGGAAAAGATGTGCTTCTCCCTGTTTCATTACTAGATGTTTCTTCTAATGTTGCCCATGTAAGAAATAGTCCACATTTTACAAAGTGACAACATGTGTCTTATTGCATAATTTTCACCTTCTCATTTGGAGGTCAAGTTCATGTCTCACCTCAGAAATACTTAATTTCCTACATTGCAATACTTTCTGTTTCTACTAGATTTGTGCCATCAGCTCCATCCCAATCAACTGTCATATTCCTTACTCATCACCTGGTTGACCACTGAATGGGAGGCACTGTCACATAGAAGCAATTAGTGGTGGTTACTGGGTTCTTTGACTAGGCTAATTCTATTTCTCATTGTTAACAGGCTTTCAGAACTCAAAGGAGAAGTGAAGTAGGCTGTCTGTTCAGGTTTTGACAGCAGACTGCATGAAGACATTTATGTACTTGGAGAACTAGGTGTGATCCTCTCTACTTCATGCGTGAATGTTTGTGTATATGTTGCTTCTGAATTTGATGCAGGGATTACAGTAAAAGAACAGCTTGATGTATTTAGGCTTGGAGATGCAACACTATTTCTTTCTTAAAGTATTCATTCATCCGGTGTTAATGAAACACATATTTATTTTAAAACTCACTTCTTTTGGTAACGAAACAGTGTCTCACCTACTTCATCTATCAACTTATTTTTCTTTCAATAAAAAAAAAAAAAAATGCAAAAATTCCTACTTTATAGAACAAACCATTGCATGCCAATTTTGTTACACAAATACACAAAATATGCAACATCTTTTATACTTTGTAACACATACTGTAGAAAAGTTATTTTATAAATTGATTAATGACATGATAAAAAATATAGATTAGTGTATGTAAAGTATATAAACTTCATACAAACTCAGTATATTAAAATGCTAGAGCTCCCTGATATTAAATTACCAGTGTAGCATTTCAATCTGATTTTGCAAAATATAGAAACTACACTGAAATACTGTTGTTATTTAAAAAAAGTTATACAATTGTCATAGCTTAACTGCTTAATTCATTCTTTTCTGTAAACCATATAATATTTAAGCTACATGTAAATGTATGAAATAGTAAAATTCAATCTAGAAGAAAGGTGTCTCATTTTTCTTTAAATATTATTATTTTATTTAAATATTAACTGGAAGCACTTTCACTACAGACAAGATGACAAAGTCATAATTTCCCTGTGAAGGAAGCTACTTTTATTTGACCATTTTCAAATTAATTCAATATTCAAGCATTTAGGTCTTTTAAAAATGTTGTATTTATTATTGCAAAAATCTCTTGCGGGATGTTAGTACTTTTGCAGATGTTTTGTGAGACTTTTGTAGTTCACTGTGGATCTCAACTTTTATGTACTGTGCAGATCATAAGATTGTTATCTTTACTTATTTTTTCATTTAAGTCTAAGAGTTTTAAGAATTTGAGGTTTGTCAGATGACAATAACTGTGCTTCTTAAAATGTGATTTTTCTGTGTGGAGTATTGAAAAAGTTAATATTTGGTAGTTATGACTTCTGGCTGATATTTGCCATTGCCATTGTGTATTATTTTACTTACACATTACAAGTGGTCCAGTCAACCATTCACAAGACATGTTCCCATCAAATCTGATGCTGTTTTACTGTGTTAAAAATAATCTGTCCTCTGTAAAGCAAAGCTATGTCAATGATGTTTGTGGGAGAGTGAATATGAGTAAGTGGAATAAGATACATTAACGTTTGGTTCTTATAGAATGAAGAGGTACATCTGAGGACCCCAAATTGATGTGTGCATTTGTACATGAGTATTTCTTAGAATAGCCATATAAACTTTTCTCCTTCTGAAAGCCAAACTCATGTATAGCAATTACAGTGCTTCACATTTTGTTTAAGGTTTATTTGTGTCATACATCCATTTCTAATTATATAATGAATAGCAGTTTTTACCTGTTGTAGGAACAGCAGTAGACCTAGTGGTTGATATTTCCACAGTAAGAGATGTGCTGTTCTCTGTTTCTTTAATAGATGTTTCTTCTAATGTTGTCCCTGTAAGAAATATTCCATATTTTAGAAAGTGACAACTTATGTCTTATTGCATAATCTTAACCTTCTCAAGTGTTCATGTCCATGTCTCTCCTCAGAAATACTTCATTTCATACTTTTCAATACTCTCTCTTTCTACCAGATGTGAGCCACCAGCTCCATCCTGATTAGCTGTCCCATTCCTTAATCATCACCCGTTTGACCACTGAATGGGAGGCACTGTCACTTAGAAGCAATCAGTGCCCAAAATGGTGGTACATGGCTGAGTGTTTTAAATGAAAAATCAAAATCTGTATGATAAAACAATGTATCCAATGGTTATCATATTACCTCAAGAAGTTAGACAACTTCTGATTCTAGGAAAAGGTGTCATGACATGTAGAAGAGATGTAGGCAGATTAGGGAAGATGTATTCCTAGGATGATTGCAAAATGGAATTCAGGCATTCAGTAGTATTGCACTTAAGGACTTACATAGAAACACACTGAGAATGTACACCTCTTCAATGTCAAATAACCCATTCAGATATAACATTAAAAAGGCTCTATCATTTAAGAATTTCATACAAATGTGCATCTGAACAGAAAGTGCATTAACACTTGATAACTATAACTTAAAAAATAAGTTATTAGCTTATCAATTTGATGACCTGTAGCTTTATAGGGAACACTTTTGTGAGGTATTCATGGCTTAATCTCATAATACTTATAAAAATTATGGCTCAAAAATAATATGTAAACTGCAAAAATGAAAACTTGTCTTTCAGTGTAAGGTATACTGACTTCTTTTTCCACCATGGATAGTAATTACATTGTGGAAATAATCATGCTCATTAATACTCAAAGATAGCTAAACAGGAATTTTACTCATGATGTGGTGAGTCAGTGTAGAAAGCCATAACATAAGTGCTACAAACGTTTATGTTGCAATTTATGTTTAAAAGCCACTGGCCCATAATGGTGTTAGATGACTGATTATTTTAAATGAAAAATCAAAATCTGTATTTTAAAACAATGCATTCAATGGGTATCTTACTACCTCAAGAGGTTAGACAACTTCTGATTCTAGGAAAAGGTGTCATCATATGTAAAAAGATGTGGGAAGATTAGGGAAGATGTGTTCCTAGGATTATGGCAAAGTGGAATTCAGGCACTTGGTACTGTTGAACTTAAGGACTTACATAGAAACACACTGAGAATGTACAGCTCTTCAATGTCAAATATCCCATTCAGATATGACATTAAAAAGGCTCTACCATTTAAGAATTTCATACAAATGTGCATCTGAACAAAGTGCATTAAAACTTGATAACTGTAACTTAAAAAATAAGTTATTAGCTTATCAATTTGATGACCTGTAGCTTTATAGGGAATAGATTTGTGAGCTATTCATGCTATGTTTTCTTAATGATTACAAAAAGTATAGATCAAAAATCATAAATATACTAAACAGAAAAGTCCACATTAAGACTTAAGTTGAGCAAATGCAAAGAACAATTTATGACTTTCAAATTGCAATGTTACTTTACCTTGCAAAACATTAGCTCAAAAAAATTATTTCTGCCTTTACCTTCAATAGTAACAACAACAGGTGTAAAGCTTAATGTAGTTGGAGAAGGAGATCTGGTACTTTCTGTTTCTTGAATGATTGTTTCTGTTGATGTTGTTTCTGAAAGTGATGCAGTAACTGTTGTAAAAGTAGAGCTTGGTGTACTTGAAGGACTATACGTGCTACTCTCATTTTCTTGAATGACTATCTCTGTTGATATTTTTTCTAAAAATGAGACAGCAAATACAGTAAATGTAGACCATTTTGTACTTGTAGGACTATATGTGATTCTTTCCACTTCATGCATGAATTCCTGTGTACATGTTGCTTCTGAATTTGATGCAGGAATTGCAGTAAAAGAAGAGTTTAATGAATTTAGGTTGGAGATACAGCACTCTCTCTTTCTTAAACTATTGATTAATTTGGTGTAATAAAACAGATATTTATTTTAAAACTCACTTCTTTTGGTAACCAAACAATATCTCACCTAATTCATTCATCAACTTATTTTTCTTTGAATAAAAAAATGCAAAAATTCATACTTTATAGCACAAATCATTGCATGCCAATTTTGTTACACAAATACACAAAATATGGAATACCTTTTATACTTTGCAACAAATGCTGTAGAAAAACTATTTTACAAATTGATTAATGGTATGATAAAACATATAGATTAGTGTACGTTAACTTTATAAACTTCATAGATACTAAGTAGATTAAAATAATAGTTCTCCATCATATTTAATTACCAGTGTAGCATTTTAATGCGACTCTGCAAAATATAGCAACAACAATGAAATATTGTGGTTATTCAAAAAATATTATAAAATTATTCATGGCCTAACTGCTTATTTTTTTTTTCTGTAAACCATATAATATTTAAGCTATATGTTGATGTATGAAACAGTAAAAAATAATCTAGAAGAAAGGTGCCCCTAAGAAGGAAGCTACTTTAATTTGACCATTTTAAAATGAATTCATTATTAAAGCATTTAGGTCTTATAAAATGTATTTGTTATTGCAAAAATTTCTTGTGGACAGTTTGTGAATACTTTTGCAGATGTTTTGTAAGATTTTTGTAGTTTACTATGGATCTCAGCTTGTATGTACTCTGTAGATCATAACATTTTTATCTTTAGTTATTTTTTCATTCAAGTCTAAGAGTTTTAAGAATTTGCAGTTTGTGAGATGACAAGAAGTGTGCTTCTTAAAATGTGATTTTTCTGTGTGGAGTATTGAAAAAGTTACAATTTGGTAGTTATGTCTTTTGGCTGATTTTTGCAATTGCCATTGTGTATTATTTTCCTTACACATTATAAGTGTTCCAGTCAACCATTGAAATTACATTTTCCCATCAAATCTGGTGCTGTTTTAATGTGTTAAAAATAATCTCTCCTGTGTAAAGCAAAGCTGGGCCTATGATGCTTTTGAGAGAGTGAATCTGAGTAAGTGGAATAAGATACATTAACGTTTGGTTCTTATACAGAAAAGTGGTACAGCTGAGGATCCCAAATTGATGCGTGCATTGATACATTAGTAGTTTTTAGAATAGCCATATAAACCTTTCTCCTTCTGAAAGTCAAAAGCATTTGTAGAAATTACAATGTTTCATTTTTTGTTTAAGGCTAATTTGTGTCATATGTCCATTTCTAACAAAATAATGAATGGCAGTTTTTACCTGTTGTAGGAACAGAACTAGAACTAATGGTTAATATTTCAACAGGAAGAGATGTGCTGCTCTCTGTTTCTTTAATAGATGTTTCTTCTAATGTTGTCCTTGTAAGAAATATTTCATATTTTAGAAAGTGACAACTTGTGTCTTACTGCATACTCTTAACTTTCTCAAGTGGAGGTCATGTTCATGTCTCTCCTCAGAAATACTTAATTTCCTAATTTTCAATATTCTCTTTTTCTACTAGATTTGTGCCATCAGTGCCATCCCAATCAACTTTTCCATTCCTTACTAATCACCTGTTTGACCACTTTAAGGGAGGCACTGTCACTTAGAAGCAATTAGTGGGGGTAACTAGGTGCTTTGACTAGGCTAACTCTATTCCCCATGGATAACAGGCTGTTAGAAATGAAGGGGGAAGTGAAGCAGGTTGTCTGTTCAGGTTATCCACCCCTTCTATGAAAATCATTGTCAACAAGAGGACCTGCCTCTCTGGCAAGCACAGAAAGTGATATCTGCAGTCTTCAGCTTTTAAATTGCAGTCCCTTATTTGCTATCATATCAACTTATGTCTTACCAACCACACATGAGAGGTGAATAGACAATCCTCCTTCATGGCTTTACCTAACTGCAAGTATCCTCCAATTTTTCAGCATCTTATTGAACCTGTGTCAATTGAGTTCCATAAAAGCACAATCCCCGTATGCCTTTATCTAAAATTTAACTCCACATATAATCTGCTTTGCAGAAATAAATGTATTATTCACCTTTCTGTGTACCTGAAATTATCACCACAGAAAACTGCAAAAATGAAAACCTGGCTTTCAGTGGAAGGTATCCTGATTTATTTTTTTCACCATGGATAGTCACAACATTCTGGAAATAATCATGCGCTTTATACTATTCAAAGATCGCTAAAACAGAATTTGACTTAGGTGATGAGTTGGTGTGGAATGCCATACCATAAAAGCTGCTAACTTTTAAGTTGCAATTTATATTTAAGAACCACTCCCACTAATGTTGTTTGATAGCTGACTGTTTTAAATTAAAAATCAAAATCTGTAGTATAAAACAATGTATTCGATGGGTATCTTACTACCTCAAGAAACTTCTGATTCTAAGTAAAGGTCTTAGGACATTAGTAAGAGCTTGTAGTCAGAATAGGAAGGATGTAATTCTGGGATGATTCCAAAATGGAATTCAGTCACTCAATATTGTTGAACATACAGGACCTACAAAGAAATATAGTGCTAAGTAGAACTCTTCAATATAAAACAACTAATTTAGATTTGACCTTAAAAAGGGCTTTACCATTTAATATCTCTATGTAAATGTGCACCTGAACAGAAACTGCATTAAAACCTAATAACTATAATTTTAAAAAGTTATTAGCCTATCAGTTTGATGGCCTATAACTTTATAGGGAATAGTTTTGTGAGCTATTCATGCTATATTCTCTTAATGTTTTTAAAAATAATATCTCAAGAAAAATAACTGAACTGCAAAAATGAAAACCTGTCATTCAGTGTAAGGTATGCTGACTTCTTTATCCACCATGGATAGTAATTACATTGTGGAAATAATCATGCTCATTAATACTCAAAGATAGCTCAACAGGAATTTTACTTGTGATGTGGTGAGTCGGTGTAGACCATAAGTGCTGCAAACTTTTATGTTGCAATTAATGTTTAAAAAACACTGCCCAAAATGCTGCTAGATAGCTGATGGCTTTCAATGAAAAATCAAAATCTGTAATATAAAACAATGTATTCAATGGGTATCTTGCTACCTGAAGAAGTTAGACAACTTATGATTCTAGGAAAAGTTGGCATGACATGTAGAAAAAATGTAGGTAGAGTAATTGAAGATGTATTCCTAGGATGACTGCAAAATGGAATTCAGGCACTCAGCATTGCTGAACATAAGGACTTACATAGAAACACACTGAGAATGCACACCTCTTCAATGTCAAATATCCCATTCACATATGACATTAAAAAGGCTCTACCATTTAAGAATTTCATACAAATGTGCATATGAACAAGTGCATTAAAACTTGATAACTGTAACTTAAAAAATAAGTTATTAGCTTATCAATTTAATAACCTGTAATTTTATAGGGAACAGTGTTGTGAGCTATTCATGCTATATTCTCTTACTGTTCATAAAGTTAATAGTTCAAAAATCATAGGTATAATAAACAGGAAAGTCCACAGTGAGGGTTATAACTAGCAAATTCAATGAACAGTTTATGACATTCAAATTGCAATGTTACTTTAGCTTCCAAAACATTAGCTGAAAACCAATATTTCTGTCTTTACCTGCCCTAGTAACAACAGCAGGTGTAGAGCTTAATGTACTTGGAGATGCAGATGTGGTACTCTCTGTTTCTTGAATGATTGTTTCTGTTGATGCTGTTTCTGAAACTGAGGCAGTAACTGTTATAAAAGTAGAGCTTGGTGTACTTGAAGGACTATATGTGGTACTTTCTTTTTCTTGAAGGACTATTGCTGTTGATGCTTTTTCTAGAAATGAAACAGCAAGTAGAGTAAATATAAAGCTTGGTGTACTTGTAGGAGTATATATGATTCTCTCTACTTCATGTATAAATGTTTCTGCTTCTGAAATTGATGCAAGAAATACGATAAATAAAGAGCTTGATCAATATAGACTCAGAGGTGTAGAATTCTCTCTTTCTTAAACTATTAATTCATTCAGTGTTAATGAAACAGATATTTATTTTAAAACACACTTCTCACTTATTTCATCTGTACAACTTATTTTTCTTTCAATAAAAACATGAAAAAATGCCTACTTTTCAGTATAAACCATTACGTGCCAATTTTGTTACACAAATACACAAAATATGGAATACCTTTTATACTATACAAATACTGCAGAAAAAAAATATTTTACAAATTGATTAAACGCATGATAAAACATAAATTAGTATATAAGTTTATAAACGCCATAGTTACTCAGTACATTACACTGATACAGCTTCCTCATATTAAATTACCTGTATATCATTTTAATAGGATTCTGCTGAATATAGCAACTACACTAAAATATTGATGTTATTCAAAAAATGTTATAAAATTATTCATGGCTTAACTGCTTAATTTATTTTTCTGTAAACCATATAATATTTAAACTACGTGTAGCTACATGAAACAGTAAAAATCAAGCAATAGTGAAAGGTGTCCCATTTTTCTTTAAATATTATTTTATTTAAATATTAAGTGGAAGAACTTTCAATACAGATAGTATGACAAAAGTCATATTTTCCCCATGAAGGAAGCTACTTTAATTTGACCCTTCATAAAAAATAATTAATTATTAAGGCATTTAAGTCTTTTAAAATGTTTATATTTATTATTAAGAAAATTTCTTGTGGACTGCTTGTCAGTATTTTTGTAGATATTTTGTAAGAGTCTTGTACTTTCACTATGGATCTCAGCTTTTATGTACCGTGCAGATCATAAGATTTTTATATTTCATTTTTCTTCATTCAACTTTAAGAGTTTTAAGAATTTGCAGTTTGTAAGATGACAATAAATGTGCTTCTTAAAATTTGATATTTGTGTGGAGGATTGAAAAAGTTAAAACGTTGGTAGTTATGACTTTTTGTGGATTTTTGCCATTTCCATTACATTGTGCATTATTTAACTTAAAGCAAAAGCACAGCAGACTTCAAAAATGCAGATTTTATTAAAACAAGCAAAGCACCTCTCTTCTTCAGTGTTCACTAAATCATGTTCAAGCATCATTTAAATACTAAATTAAAAGCCAACACATGATACAAACCCCGCAAGCCTAGGACTATCCCAATAAAATAATTAAACAATCAGTCATCCACTGGAAAAAAATATAAATAATTTCATATAGAAATTATAGCATATTTATTTATCTAAAATAAATGTTATTAGCCTTAAACACTGGCTTGATGGTGACCATGGAATTCAAGCCAGGCAGATGGTCAGCCTGTAGGAGCAAAATCCATTCATACTCCATATCAAGCATATTATTATGATCACCACCTCTTATACTCTTATACATGCATTGCATCACCCTAAACTTAAAAGTATGGGATATGCCACAATCAATGACATGTTTAGCCAAAGAATTAGTGGCAATTCTAATATCAGACTGATGTTCTATAATCTGGTCCCTTAACTTTCCCGTAGATTTACCCATGAAAAAACTCAAATATGTGCAACAAGCAGCACTACACTATATTGATAGTATTAAAACTAGTGTAAAATTTAAAATAATAATTTTTCTGAGTCAATGGATGGATGCATTTATTTTCACTTGAAATAAATTTACAACAAGGACAATTAAAGCAGGGAAAAGTGCTATTCTTAATAGATAGTTTGGGGCCGGTAGCTGCTTTCATTTCATTATAGCAAAGGAGTTTAAGATTTCTACAATTCCTATATGCAAACCTAGGTCTTTCACTAACTAAACCTTTTACCTCTGATAGGGAATGTAGTACATCTCAATTCCTTGTTATTATTCCATAACAGCATTAGTTGTTCTACTGTAATTCATAACATATCGTAAACACTGTTGTCCTACATGATTATTTCTAGCCTCAGCATCTACTGATTGGCAGAAGTATGGCTTACAAGTACCTTCTCTCTCCCTTAAAACTTGCTGCCTTGAATCATTTATCAACTTTTCCACATAGCCCCTTCATCTAAAATCATCAGCCATGTCTGACATGTGTTGATGGCAACTTATTATACCTGTATTGAATCTACTCGTTTGCAAAAATTGACTTTTTACAACACCTCTAAAAATATGATTAAGATGCATACTTTTATGGTGTAGACACTTATTAACTTGAAGTTCTTTTTTAAATATGCTAGTATCAATATTACTACCTTTCTTAGAAATATTAAAATCTAAGAACTGTATTTGATCATATGAATAATGCAATTTAAATTTTAGGAATGTAGTAATAGTATTTAAATAAATGGCAAACTCAAGAAGTTCTTGTTCGTTTAATTTCCAAATAAGAAAGCCATCATCCAAGAACTTCTTAAAAATAAAATTCTGTCAAAATACCACATATTCACATTAAAAATAAATTCAGTTTCTCATTTTCTTAAAGTAAGGTTTACATAAGTATAGGCTACTGAAGTCCCATGGCCACCCTTGATACTTGATGAAATAGTTGTTTCTCAAAAATAAACATATTACTAGTTAGAATGATATTGAGTATATCACAAATAGTCTTCACTTGTCTTGCTGTAAACCTATCATTTGTACTTAAATACTCACAAATTGCTTCATTTCCATATTCATGAGGAATAGTTATAAATAACCAATTAATATCAAGTGTAACAAGAATAAAACAATCACATTCAGTAAATACATGCCAATTATAAAGCTTCTGTAAAAAATCATCGGTGTCCCATATAAAATATCCATCACATTTAGCTAAAGAATTAGTGTCAATATGCTGCAATTTCTATGTGAAGTTAGTTAATTTTTTTTAAGTGGAGGACTGATTGTTTAATTATTTTATTGGAATATTCTTACGATTGAGGGATTTGTAACGTGATGGATTTCAATTTAGTATTTAAATGATGTTTGAACATGATTTAGTGAACACTGATGAAGGAAAGTCAATTCTGATGCTATTTTACTGTGTTAAAAATAATCTCCCTTGTGTAACGCAAAGCTGTGTCTATGATCAGTCTATATTAGATAAATGAAAGCTTACCTTAACAAACACTCTAATAATCGAAATTCCCAGACCTCGACATGCTTTTTGTGAGATTGCGGTGCAATGAAGATTGGAAGATTTGCCCTTTCCTCACTGTAATGCGATCTTGGAGTTGGTATATATATTTAGCTAGAGGTGTGGGGGACGCAGCCCCACACAATAGTGAGTTAGAGGTCTGGGATTTTTGATTATTAGAGTGTTCGCTAAGGTAAACTTTTATTTATCTAATATAGACCCTCTATGATGTAGAGAGAGAGCAAGTGGAATAACATACATTAACATTTGCTTAGAGTAAAGAGGTACATCTGATGATCTCACACTGATGTGTGCATTGATATATGAGTAGTTCATAGAAGTAGCCATATAAGCTTGTCTCAGTCTGAGAGTCAAAAATATCTGTAGCATTTATAACATTTTACTTTTTGTTTAAGGCTAATTTGTGTCACATGTCCATTTCTAATTAAATAATAAATGGCAGTTTTTACCTGTTGTAGGAACAGCAGTGGGACTAATGGTTGATATTTCCACAAGAAGAGATGTGCTGCTCTCTGTTTCTTTACTAGATGATTCTTCCAATGTTGACCCTGTAAAAAATACTGTATATCTTAGAAAGTGAAAAGTTGTGTCATATTGCATAATTTTAACTTTCTCAAATGATGATTGTGTCTCTCCTCAGAAATGCATCATTTCCTACTTTGAAATACTCTCTGTTTCTACTAGACTTGTGCCATCAGCTCAATCCCAATCAACTCTGCTGTTCTTTACTCATCACCTGTTTGACCACTGAATGGGAGACACTGTCACTTAGAAGCAATTAGTAGTGGTTGCTATGTTCTTTGAGTAGCCTAACTCTATTCCCCTTGGATAACAGACTGTTAGAACTGAAGGGGGAAGTGAAGCAGGCTTCCTGTTCAGTTTATCCACCCCTTCTACGAGAATCATTGTCAACAAGAAGACCTGCCCCTGCAGGGAGCACAGAAAGTGATATCTGCTGCCTTCAGCTATTAAATTGCACTCGATTATTTGCTATCATATCAACTTGTTTCATACAAATCCCACATGTGAGGTGAACAGACAATCCTCCTTCATGCCATTAGCTAACTGCAAGGATCCACCAGTTTTGGGGCATCTTACTGAACCTGAGTCAAATGAGTTTCAGTAAACACAATCCCTACATAAGTTTATCCAGTATTTAATGCCACACATAATCTGCTTTGTAGAAATACATGTATTATTCTCCTTTCTGTTGTACATCTGAAACTGTCAGTACAGGGAATGCATTTAGAAAACTGCAAAAATGAAAACCTGGCATTCAGTGAAATGTATCCTGACTTCTTTTCTCACCATGGATAGTCACAATATTGTGGAAATAATCATGTTCTTTAATATTCAAAGATAGCTAAAACAGAATTTGACTCATCATGTGATGTGTTGGTGGAAATACCATACTATAAAAGCTCCTAATGTTTATGTTGCAATTTATATTTAAGAACCAATGCCCAAATGCTGTTTGACAGCTGATGGGTTTTAAATGAAAAATCAAAATCTGTAGTGTAAAACAATATATTTAATGGGCATATTACTACCTCTAGAATTTAGACAACTTCTGAGTCTAAGTAAAGGTCTCAGGACATAGTGAGAGCTTGTAGTCAAAACAGGAAAGATGTAATTCTAGAATGATTGCAAAATTGAATTCAGGCATTCAATATTGTTGAACATAGAGGACTTACAAAGACATACAGTGCCAATGTAGAACTCTTCAATACTAAATATCCCATTCAGATACAATCGTAAAATAGGGCTTTACCATTTAATATTTCCATATAAATGTGCATCTCAACAGAATGTGCATTAAAAGTTAATAAAAAAAAGTTATGTACTCACCATAACATTAATTCTGAGTTGTTGCTTTTCATTTCTGTTCAACTTGCAGGAATATGGATCAGGTACAGACCTGACTCAACCACATTTTCCAGCATCAGATGTGAGCGCCAAGCTCCTCCCCTACCCATAATGCCCATGTCTCCCTCCTTCCCTCAGATCGAGTTTGCTGCCAACAGTAGCACCCCAACCTGACCAAAAGCCTAACACCTTGGCATTAGTACCCTTAAAGCACCATAGGAAAGACAAATGCTTAATCCAAATGTGAAACCAAGGAACGATGTAAAACAAAGCTTTATTCCAAAATTTCAGACAAACTGTATCACACAAACAGGAAAAACCAGAATTAAACTGCTAAAACTCAAAAACATGGACTTGAGTGCTTTCATCCCCCACTAGGGACTTCTTCAGAAACACACTGTTTTGTATATTATTTATTATATATATATATATATATATATATATATATATATATATATATATATATATATATATACTTTTTAGGGGGTTAGTTGTATGATTTAAAATTTTTAATTTTAAATATATTTTTATGGTTGTTTTTAGGAAATTGTAATTTTTGGTGTAGTGTTGGGTATGTTTCTTTAAATGCAATGATATAAGAAGGCTGGGAATAACTGTTTGAATAGTTCTGAAGAAGTCCCTAGGGGAGGATGAAAGCGCTCAACTCCATGTTTTTGAGTTTTAGCAGTTTAATTCTGTTTTTTTCCTGTTTGCGTGATACAGTTTGTCTGAAATTTTGGAATAAAGCTTTGTTTTACATTGTTCCTTGGTTTCACATTTGGATTATCCAGTTGGTGTTGTTCGTTTTCTAGTAAAGACAAAGGCTTGCCAAAATAAGGGCTATGTTTCTTCCATCCAGTCTTCCACACAACCCACATAAGGCAGGAGGAAGGGATGGTTGAAGACAAATAAAAAGCAACAACTCAGATGCAACATTATAGTGAGTACATAACTTTTTTATCTGAATTTGTTTTCATTTGATCTTCAACCTGTGGGACGGAGTCCCCAGCTAAGGCCCTGGAAGGTCCTCATGGAAGGATATTCCAGAGCACGGTGGAGCCAAAGGATGCCCTGTCTCTTGACAGAAGATCCAACTTATAGTGCAAAATGAAGGTGTGTGAAGATACCCAAGTAGCTGCAGAGCAAATTTCATCCAAAGAAACCCTAGACAAAAAGGCTGGTGAAGTAGCCACAGACCTGGTAGAATGCACCTACACCAGACATGGTGGAGATAATCCTTTGGTTGTATATGCCAGAGCTATGCACTAAGAGATCCAATGAGCAATAGTCACCTTTGACACAGGTTTCCCTAAAAAAGGCTTAGAAAAGGAAACAAAAAGTTGATTAGACATGAATGGACTTTATTCTATGCAAATAAAAATGCAATTGCCTATGAACATCAAGTCGATGCAATTTTTACTCCCCCTTATTCTGGAATTCAGAAAGAAAACAGGGAGACTGATCACCTGATTAATTTTAGATTCCGAAGCCACTTTCTGAAGAAAGGAAGGGTTTGTGAGTAAGGACACCCTCTCTTTATGAAACAACATATAAGGGTGCTTGACAGATAAGCCCTGAATATCTGACACTCATTTAGCTGAGGTAATAGCAAACAGAAAAGCTGTCTTCCAAGACAGAAATTGCAAAGGGGGAAGAAACCAAGGCTTGTAAAACTAGAGTAAGATCCCAAGGTGGCATAGGGTCCTTGGCTGGAGGTCTAAGTAAAAAGGCACCTTTCAAAAAGGCTTTATCAAAGCTTGAAAGAAGCTAGGGAAGCCAAATTGTCTCCTATATGAAAACTGGAGATAGCTGCCAACTGAACTTTAGCCATAGAAAAGCTGGCAGCCTGATGGTGGGGACTGGAGCAGTGAAAGGGTTCAAATCATGCTGAGATGCACATATTGAAAAACATTTACAATTACTGGAATAAACCTTCCATGTGGATGATTTGTGAGCTGCTACCAAAATCTTCTTAACCAGAGAAGAAAGCCTGGGAGTCCTGAGTATCACTGGAACTGGAGCAGCCAAGCTGTAAGATTCAGATTCATTAGATCTGGGTGTGGAATCCTTGAGGGATGCTAGATCAGATCTGTAACCAGATCTAATGTTCAAGGGGGGCACACTACATGACACCACAGAGAGGGGAACCATATTTGACAAGGCCAGAAGGGGGCAATGAGGATCGCTAAGCTGCCCAGCTGTTGGGATCATAGAAAGTGGAGGATAAGCATACAGAAGACTGGAGGGCCAAGCATGAGCCAGAGATGGTGGGTTCAGAGTGAAACACTCACTGCACTTCAAGTTGGAAGGAGAGGCAAAGAGATTGCAACAAGGGCAACCCCACTTTAGAAAGATCTGTTCCAGTACTGAAGGATTCAGAGACCACTTCCCACAATCTCATGGCTTCACAACAAAGGGGGTAATACCTGGTTAATGCCTGTTTGTTGATGTACCAGACTACAGATATGTTGTCTGTCTGGATGGCAATCATCCCTAGGCAACACCAACAACACCATCCTCATCTCCAGGATGTTGATATGCAGATGGGTCTCCAGGGAAGACCACGTGCCTTGGACTGTCCTTCCCATGCAATGCCCCTAGCCCCCAAGTAGGGGAACATCCATAATTCACTGTGATCATCAGGACAGAAAGGATAAACTGGTGACCCAGAAGAAGACCCATGGATTGTAGCCGCCAGAGGAGCAAATCCCTGCAGGCTCGAGAACTGGATGGGATAATGGCAGATGTAGAAAGGACCACTAAAGTGTTAGGGTCTATTGGAGAACCCTCATATGCAGATGAGCTGTGGGGATTAGGGTGATCATGGCTGTCATGGACCCTAACACCTGAAGAACTGACTCCGCAGGGGGATATTGGGTCTGAACAATCTACAACAGATGATGTCTGAGGGATTGAAGTCTGTCCGGTGTTAGAAAAACATTGCTCTGACTGGTGTCTATCTGAGCTCCAATAAAGACTAGAACTTGAACTGGATCCAATAGGATTTATGTTTATGCCCAACTAGTGGGTGGTCTGGAGAAGGAGTTATCTGGCTTGGCAGAAGTGATGCCTGGAGGAAGCGGAAAGGAGTCAATCATCCAGGTACAGGAAAACTTGTACCCCTGCAGCCACTGGTGTGCATCCATGACTGCCATCACTTTGGTGAACACCCTAGGGGAGGTGGTGAGACCAAAGGGTAGTACTCTGAACTGGTAATGACTGGCCCCAGCCAAAAGCGGAGGAACCTCCGAGAGTGCCTGTCCATCTTCATGTGGTAGCACGCATCCTGGAGGTCCACCAAGCACATCCAGTCATTTTTCTCCAGGAAGGGCAGAATACATTGGAGAGTGACCATCTCAAATTTTGTCTTGGCAACTGACAGGTTTAGGGTTGGAAGATCCAGGATGGGTCTTAAGTCCCCCATCTTCTTTGGCACTAAAAAGAATCTGAAATAGATGCCTGATCCAGACTGGTCTGGGGGGGACGGGCTGAATGACTCATTTTTTGAGCAGCTTTGAAATTTCCACTGCTGTTTTCACCTGTTGCATGGGGAGAATGTCCAGGAGGTGTTTGGGTGGGATTGGTATTTTAACAAAGGGGATTGAGTATCCTCTGGACATGATTTGCAACACCCAGTGATTATCTATAATTGACTCCCAGACTGTTGGGTGCAGCAAGAGATGTCCCCTGACTGCCTCCAGAGATGAGCAATCAGGCAACCCTTCAGGGCTGCTGCGTGGTCTGTCCAAGAAAGAATCCAGAGACCCTTAATTCCTTGGACCCCCCCCCCCTCTGCCACAAGGATGGCATCTATCATATTTCCCTTTGCTCTGGAGGAGGGCAAGTCCTGAGCATCTTGGAAATAGCACTGAGACTTCCAGAATCACATCTTCTTCACCCCTGCTGATTCCAGGAAAAGGATCGTTGAGGGGCTGAGGAGCGGATCCAACAGCAGACAAGGTCTTCCCATCTTTGTTGCTCTGGATTAACATGTCTCATACCATTTTTCCAAAAAGTGTGGAACCATCATAAGTGGCATTTCTAAAAGATGGCTTGAAGGGCTCCAAGAATTCACAATGCCGGAGCCAGGCATGACACATGATGGCAATGCCTGTACCTGCCGCTCTAGAAGAACCTTCAGTAGCATGTGATAGGAGCCTCATAGAGGTGTTTGAAATAGAAGTGAGGGCGGCCATACAGGAGGAAAACAACTTCTTCTCCTCCACTGACATGGACTCTGGGGCAGACTCAGTAACCTCTTTGACCAGGACCCACTGAAATCTAATCACATATGCCATGTAGTTCAGTGCACTTACCACAAATGTGGCTGAAGCATAAACTGGGTTCCCAAAACAGTCCATGGCCTGAGACTCTTGGTCTGATGGATGGACTTTAGAGCTCTCCTGAGTGAGATCTTTCTTGATGGCCACCACCACCACCATGGCATCAACCAGGGACCCCTTAGACCAATGTTGCTTGTCTGATAGCACACTCAAAGTCATATCAGGGCACTTGGGGTTGGGATCCACCATGTCAGGTTCCTTCCATGCTGGAGATGTAACTAAATCCAAAAGTGGATCCATGGGAGGGGACACCCAGGAGGTAGGGGATCTAGTGCCAAATGTCTCCAGGAACACCGATTCATCTGGGTTGGGTTTTTGGACAAACCACCCCACATGCTGGTGTAGGATTTCCATGATGTCTCCAAAGGAGACATTATCCAGGGGTGACCGAAGTATTCCTCTAAGTTGGTGTCTTCTGTGAGAGACTCTGGCAGAGAGTCCAAGTGCCTCCTTTTACATGTACATTTCCAAGGGAGATCCTCGGGGGGGGGTCTTTGGGGAGGATTTGGAAACTTCTGGCTCTTCCCATGGAGGAACTCTCTGAGGGGGCAGTATAGTTGAATAAGGACTAGAAAAAAGAGGGAGCCAGAATGGACTCTGAGGATAATAGCATCAAGGGTCTCGAAGGAACCTAGAGAACCCTCTCCACCATGGTGAAAGCATAAGGGAAATGAATCCTGGAAGCTGAGACCAAAGCTGGGTCCATAACTCTCTGAGTCAATGGGGAAGCCAGACCCCAGCCTCCAGGTGCCCAGACTCCGGGTGGAAAAGCTGACTCCAAAAACCTTGAAGCTGACACCACTCTTTTGGATCTAGTGCTGAGGCTATGGTTCCAAGCTAGTCAGAGCTGAACCAGTCAGGGCAACGATTGGCATCCAGGTACCTGGTAGCATTGGCACCGACCCCTTGACACTGAAGGTTCTCAAACCCAAGGACTTTGAAGCCAGACATCAGATCAGAGAAGGAACAATTGACATAAAGGCAGAAGGCATGCTCCCAGTCCTGGAGGCGGAGGGAGCAGGCAAGACTCCCATCTGAATCTAGGTTCAGATGAATTTACGCATCTCCAGGTCTAACTCAGCTTCAGAAAGGCTGTGGGTAGACAGGGTGGAGAAAGCCACAGCGACAGGCAGGAGAGGTGCTGGGCAGAGGCCGATAAAGGGGATCAGCTCCAAGAAACATCTAGCTCCTGCCATGGCATCAGATGAAGCACACACACACACACACACACACACACACACACACACACACACACACACACACACACACACACACACACACACACACACATACATACACACACACACACACACACACACACACACACACACACACACACACACAGCTGTAGAAGAAGGGAATAAAAGAAAGGAGAGGGGCCTTTTTATTTGGGTGGACTACATGACCGACGCTTGAGCACAAAGTGGTACGGATGAAATTAGAAACAAAAAGGATCTAAAAGAGAAGTTAAGAGGAACAGAGAAATTTTATTAATTCACCACAATGTTAGCTAGACATGTGGCAAATCAGACCTGAGGGGAGGAGGGAGGTAGGAGCATTATGGGTAGGGGAGGAGCTTTGAGCTTGGATCCAATGCGAGAAAATGCGGTTGAGTCGGATCCATACTGGATCCATATTCCCACAGGTTGAAGACAAATGAAAACAAGAACTTCAGATCTACAATTTTTAAAAAGTTATTAGCTTATCAATCTGATATCCTGTAACTTTATAGGGAATAGTTTTGTGAGCTATTCATGCTGTATTCTCTTAATATTTATAAAAATAATAGCTCAAAAATAATAAGTAAACTGTAAAAATGAAAACCTGTCATTCACTGTAAGGTATGCTGACTTCTTTCTCCATCACTGTTTGAAAGTACATTGTGGAAATAATCATGTTCATTACTACTCAAAGAGAGCTAAACAGGAATTTTAATCATCACATAATGAGTCAGTGTAAAATGCCAAACCATAAGTGCTATAAACTTTTATCTTGAAATTTATGTTTAAAAATCGCTCCCCACAATGGTCTTAGATGGCTAATTGTTTGTAATGAAAAATCAAAACTGTATGATAAAGCCATGTATTCAATGGGTAACTTACTACCTTAAGAAGTTTGACAACTTCTGATTCTAGAAAAAGGTGCCATGACATCTCTTAGAGATGTAGTCAGATTAAGGAAGATGTATCTTAGGATGATTGCAAAACAGAATTCAGGCACTCAGTATTGTTGTACATAAGGACTTACATAGAAACACAATGAGAATGTAAACATCTTCAATATCAAATAACCCATTCAGATATGACATTAAAATGGCGCTACCATTTAAGAATATACGAATATGCATCAGAACAAAAAATGCATTAAAATTTAATAAATAACTTCAAAATATAAGTTATTAGCTGACCAGTTTAGTGACCTGTAACTTTATAGGGAGCAGTTTTGTGAGCTATTCATGTTATATTCTCTTAATGCTTATAAAATTAATAGCTAAAAAATCATAAGCATACTAAACAGAAAAGTCCACATAAAGAATAAAGTTTAGCAAATCCAAGCAACAATTTATGACATTCAAATTGCAATTTAACTTTAAACTGGAAAACATTTGCACAAAAATATATTTCTGCCTCTACCTGCCATAGTAACAACAACAGGTTTATAACTTAATGTACTTGGAGATGCAGATGTGGTACTTTCTGTTTCTTGAATGATTGTTTCTGTGGATGCTGTTTCTGAAACTGAGGCAGTAACTGTTATAAAAGTAGAGCTTGGTGTACTTGAAGGACTATATGTAGTAATCTCTTTTTCTTGAAGGACTATTGCTGTCGATGCTTTTTCTAAAAATGAAACAGCAAGTAGATTAAATATAAAGCTTGGTGTACGTGTAGGAGTATATATGATTCTCTCTACTTCATGCATGAATGTTTCTGCTTCTGAAATTGATGCAAGAAATATGATAAATGAAGAGCTTGATCAATATAGACTCAGAGGTGTAGCATTCTTTCTTAAACGATTACGTAATTTGGTGTTAGTAAAACAGAAATTTATTTTAAAACTCACTTCTTTTGGTAATCTAACAGTATTTCACCAATTTCATGTATTAATTTATTTTCCTTCAATAAGAACATGCAAAAATTCTTACTTTGTAGTACAAACCATTACATGCCAATGTTGTTGCACACATACACAAAATATGGAATACCTTTTATAGTCTGCAACAAATACTGTAGAAAAACTATTTTACAAATTGATTAAATGCATGATATAACATATAGATTAGTATGTGTTAAGTTTATAAAATGATAGAGCTCCCTCATATTAAATTACCAGTGTAGAATTTTAATAGGATTCTGCAGAATATAGCAACTACACTGAAATAATCTGGTTATTCAAAAAATGTTATAAAATTATCCATGCTTTAACTGCTTAATACATTTGTCTATAAACCATATAATATTTAAACTATATGTAGATTTATGAAACAGTAAAATCTAATCAAGAACATTTGTGTCTCATTTTTCTTTAAATATTATTATTTTATTTAAATATTAACTGGAAGCACTTTCAAAATCTAATTGTCCCTATGAAGGAAAATACTTTAATTTGACTCTTTTTTTTTTTTTAAAAGTAATTCATTATTAGAGCATTTACATATTTTAAAAATGTTTGCATTTATTATTATGAAACTTTATTGTGGACTACGTATTTTGTAGATGTTTTGTAAGATTTTTGTAGTTTCACTATGGATCTCGGGTTTTATGTACTGTTGAGATCATAATACTTTAATATTTAGTTGTTTTTCTCATTGAAGTCTAAGAATTTTAAGAATTTGCAGTTTTTTACATGACAATAAATGTGACAGATGAAGGAAAGTAGTTGTCTCAATGATAGAATCCCAAAGCTGGTTTAATAAACAATTCAAACAAAATCTGTTTAAAAACATTTTAGTAACTTAAAAACTGTTTAAATAATTTGAAATGCTTAAAAATTCACATACGCATATCCAATAAATGCATTTGTATAATCATAAAATATAAGAATAGCGCCATCAAGTGGTGTAATTCAAAACTGCACCATCCTAAAACTTGGACTGAATTTATTTTCTCTTAATAAAAGCCATTTATAACTTAGTTGCCCTCATTTTTAGTGCAGGAGCTATGGAAATGTTGTCATTGAGTTGTGGTGGACTAATAGCCTGTAATGTTAACTGCCACCACAGTTCTTTGTACTCAATCTTTTCTTCCCATAACCCCCCTCACTTCTTTCTTTACCTGTTCTAATACAAAAAATGAAAATCATGCTTTGGCACATAGTTTTGTATGTCTGTATACAGCATTTGAATCTTTCTTACATTGAATACCACACATATGCTCCTAGATCCTTCTTTGTAACACAGGCTCAGTCCTACCAATATAGAAGGGTTTGCATTCATTACAAATGGCAAAATATACCAAGCCAGAAGACCCACAGTTCTAATAACCCTGACCATTCACCCATCTGCTCCTACTTGTTATGCAAATTTTTTCTTTGTTACTAATGTATATGCATTGAGTACAATGCCCACATTTAAAGGTTACTCTTTTTTATGTCCTACTATATTGTTTCCATAATTATTCCCTGGTAAATTTTTCAAATTTTGAGAGTTTCTGTATACCACTCTTAATGGTTCCTTCGGGATCTCCCCCAGATCTGTGAGCCCAATAAATCTTTTCCATTCAGTTGTGATCACCTTCCTAGCAAGTCCAGAATTAGCATTAAATTCTAATACCAAAGCATTGCCAAAATCTTTTTCTGAACTGCCCCCCATTTTTTCTTGATGCTCTACCTTACCTAGGATAGGTTAAATTTGTTTTTTCTTCCCAACTGTATTTCTTTCTGGACTTCAAGAATCAAATCCACTGGGTATCTCCTTTCTTTGAAAAATAATTCAAGTAGTTTACTCTCTTCCTCATAATCCATTTCCTCTGATACCATTCTGTTGGAATGTACATATTGCCCTTTAAGAATATTCATCTTATAATGAGCTGGGTGTGCACTATTATAAAAATCTCAACATCAAGGAATTGAAGTCTTTCTTTAGAAACATTGTGGGTGAACCTTAAAAAAGTTGTTGTGGTATTTAAAAAATTTTAAAACATTTCTAAAACCACAGAGGTGCCTGTCCATAAACCACAAATATCATCTAAAAACCTCCTGTATAAACTCCATTGTCCCTTATATATAGAATTAAAAACATATTCCTCTTCCCATTTGGCTAAAATCAAATTGGCATAAGTAGAGGTGCATGCTGCCCTCATTGCCATGCCTTGAATTTGTTGATAAAATTCTCCTTTGAAGAATATACAATTGTATTTTACCACTGAGTCAATCAAGTTCAAACATAGCAATTGGTCATTTCTTGTAAGTTCACCATCTTCAAAGATAATTTGTTCTAATATTTTCATCCATGCCTCATGAGGGATGCTGCTAAATAAATCAACAACATCTATTGTAACAAATGTAGTATATTCACTATATAAATTATCGTTGAATTCCCTCAAGAAATCCCATGAGTCTCTTAAAATCATTTTTCTTTTTAACCATAACTTCTTAAGTTTATCATCTACAAACTTGGCCAGTGGTAAAGTTTTAGATCCCTCTGCTGACACTATAGGCCTTAGTGGTGGATCTACTTCATCTTTGTGGGTCTTGGGTATTCCAAACATTGTGGAAATTCTTGGCTTTTCAACTTTCAAATACTTATGTGTTCTTTCATCTATAAGGCCTTCCTATAACATATCGTCCAACATAATGTCTATTTTTCTATATGTTATGTTGATTTCATTTTTAGAATCATTTACATATGTATTGGTATCCTTCAAGATGGCATTCATTTTCCCTTCATATGTGATGGAGTCCACAATCACAATTCCCCCTCCCTTATCGGGTTTCATTACCCTGGTTTCTTTATCCTGTTTAAGTTCAGTTAAATCATTTTTCTTAAATTTGCCCTATATTTTACTTTGGCATAGTCCTTTGTAAGTCTCCTTTCCACTAAGCATTCTAAATTTTTAAACTGAGAATGTATGGGGGGCTGCATGTACTCCTTCGAGCATATATTGTGGCTGTTATCCTATTCTGGTGTGGTAAAATTATGCCTAAATTATTTTTTCTAGTAAAAGCTGTAAGATCTATTAAAACCTTAGCCAAAACACCTTTTTTTTCTGAAGGATATATTTAAGGCCTTTAGACAGGAGGCTAAAATGCTAATTAGTTAAAATAACATTGCTAAAATTATAAATACTAAAACCATCTTTAATAAATTTACTTTCATTGTTCATGTCCATTTGGATACCATCATCTATTCTGGGGTGGGGTGTGTGTATAAATTCTAATTCTAATACCTCAATCTCCCTCTCCTCCTCCCTCTCCAATGAAAATTTTGCTGCTGATAATTATTTTTATTCTTTAACCGCTCTGATCTTCTCAGTTCTAGATATTCAGAGAAGTCATCCAGGTCATCAGTATTTTCGCCTACATGTGCATTTTCCTTGTTAATAAAATTCTCATGCCTTGTGTAGTTAACCTCATGAGTCCCATCCTTATTTCTAACTACCCTAGGTTTTGGGTAATTAGTGTTATTCTTATACTCTGGAGTGCGGGGAGTGCCTTCTGTGTGGAATCTGCATTCTTCCCCGTGATTGGGTGGGCGTTCAAAAGACATGTGTAAAAGGGTCTGCCTTCGTTGAAGGTTGAACATCGAGCTGACACCACGGCATTCTTCAAAATCTACTGCCAATCATTAGCGGACCGGAGTTCCACTGTGGCGACCTCTAACTGGGAAAAGCCAAAAGACAACAACAGTGTTGTTCTTATACTCATTAATGTCCCTTTCTAGTTTTTTTAACTTCCACTGTACAAGCTCATTACATTTCTCATCAATTCCTGTTCTAATACTATAGTACTTTTCCTTCTCTGAAGCTATAGAAAAGATAAGGTCTTTTTTTATATATTCATTTATTTCTTCGATTTCCCTCTGAGCATTTTCTTACACTCTTTCATTATCTTTAATCATAGCTCTTAGCATTTCTAATCCACATCTATTAAAAATTTCTATGAGTTCTTTGTGTAGTATAGGTTCATAGGTGTTTACTACGCTAATGGCCCTGGAGCCTTTACAAGCCTAGCCCATAGGATTACCCTGGCATCTTGCCACACAACCTTAGTTCCTAGTGCCTCTGTCGAGTAGAGCCATTGGAGTGATCCTCACATTCAACATTATTGGGATATTGCCAGACTCATAAACCCTTAGGTACTACACCTTCTGCAATGCATTGTCTTAAATAGACATTTTCAATATCAAACACTTTATACTTTAACATTAGATTTTACATTTTATCTAATGTCACACTGCAAGAATCAGTCATTGGTGGTATATTACATGTGTTCTCAGTGAGTTTAGACAAAATGTTCACTTCTAACCATTCTTTTAAGTCTGTTTTAATTGCCATGTTGTGCACAGTCCCTGTAGCAGCTTCACAATGTTGCCCAGGTGGACTACTTCCTATTCCAGCTTCGTTTATACAAGAATTATTCACAGTTTCCCTTAAAATCACTGGTGTGCATTGAAACTCATCGTCTCTGTTTATTTCACCATTTCCCTTTCTTAGAATGCTTTTTTCGGCCGCACATCATTTCCGCCATTATTTTCTTTACTAGTGACATCACCAGCACTTGTAGATGCCTGTGACTGGCCATTGTGGGCCTCAGAAACAAAGTTGACCATTGATTGGCTTAGAGGAGTCAAAAGATCTATCAACTGAGAAGGTTGTCCAAAAAGCATTCTCATTTGTCCGACTTCATCCAGCCCACCTTTATAAACGGTCAGGCTGCTATTTTCCTTCTCCATATCCAAAAACAGTCACAAATAACCAAAAAATATCACTGGAACAGGTTCCAAACACCAACAACTCCAAATCCAAACAAAATAAGTACCACGGATGAAGGAAAGTAGTCGGCTCAATGATAGAATCCCAAAGCTGGTTTAATAATCAATTCAAACAGATAAACGCAACTACACACACAGCGTTTTCATCTAAGTTGCTAAGATTTCATCAGATGCAAACTATAACTGAATCATCTCTTTATATAATCCATTCACTTAATTACTCAAACAATCCACCAATGAAAACACAGTCTACTATCTCAGTCATACGTCATTGTTAAATCATTGACATAGTTAAAAAATGCACTGTCTAAAACCTATTTAAAATCTGTTTAAAAAACATTTTATCAACTTAAAAACTGTTTAAATAATTTGAAATGCTTAAAAATCCACAAACACATATCCAATAAATGCATTTGTATAATCATAAAATATAAGAAGAGCACCATCAAGTGGCGTAATTCAAAACTGTAGCATCCTAAAACTTGTATTGAATTTATTTTCTCTTAATAAAAGCCATTTATAAATTGGCTTCCCTCATTTTTAGTACAGGGGCTATGAAGATGTTGTCATTGTGTCCTGGTGTACTAATAACCTGTAATGTTAACTGCCACCACAGATTTTGTACTCAATCTTTTCTTCCCATAGCCCCCACCTCACTTCTTTCTTTACCTGTTCTAATACAAAAAAAAAATGAGAAGAATTCTTTGGCACATATTTTTGTATGTCTGTATAGATAATTTGAATCTTTCTTACATTGAATATCATACATATGCTCATAGATCCTCCTTTGTAACATACGCTCAGTCTTGCCAATATAGAAGGATTTGCCTTCATTACAAATGGTGAAAAATACCACGCCAGAAGACCCACAGTTGTTAATAACCCGGACCTGTCACCCATCTGTTCCTACTTGTTATGTAAATTTTTTCTTTGTTACTAATGCATGTAATACATTGAGTGCAATGCCCACATTTAAAGGTTCCTCTTTTTTTATGTCCTACTATATTGTTTCCATAATTATTCTCTAGTAAATTTTTCAAATTTTCAGACTTTCTGTATACCACTCTTAATGGTTACTTCAGGACCTCTGCCAGATCCATGAAACCAATAAATTTTCCCATTCAGTTGCTATCACTGGGCATTGTACTCAATATACATGCATTGGTGGATTACTTGAATAATTAAGTCAATGGATTATATAATGAGATGATTCAGTTATAGTTTGCATCTGATGAAGTCTTAGCAACTTAGACGAAAACACTGTGTGTATAATTGTGTTTATGTGTTTGAACTGATTATTAAACCAGCTTTGGGATTCTATCATTGAGCTGACTACTTTCCTTCATGTGTGGTACTTATTTTGTTTGGATTTGGAGTCGTTACTGTTTGGTACCTGTTCCAGTGTTATTTTTTGGTTATTGATGACAATAGATGTGCTTCTTAAAATTTTATTTTTTGTGCGGAGCATTGAAAAAGTTCAAACGTTTGTAGTTATTTTTTTGCCATTGTATATTATTTGACTTACACGTCACAAGTGTTCCAGTCAACCACTGACATGACATTTTCCCATAAAATCTGATACTGTCATATTGTTAAAAATAATCTGTCTTGTGTAAAGCAAAGCTGTGTCTATGATGTTTTATAGAGAGTAATGTGACTAAGAGGAATATCTTACAATAACATTAAGTTCTTATAGAGTGAAGAGGTATATCTCATGAGCCCAAATTCATGTGTGCATTAATATTTTATGTATTTATTTATTTATATCACATTTGTTAACTGGGTTAGTCCAACTGAGTTTGCAATCAAACCCATTTTCAGTGAAGACCCAAGGGGAAAGAGTCCCAGCAAACATAAGCAAAGATAAACATACAGGACAAAAACTATTAAAAATAGCATTGCAAATATGAAATTAATTTTAAAGAGAAAAACAAAATAAAAAGCATGAACATTAAGGGTTGCACTGATAGCAGTGGTCTAAATTTACTACATATAAGAGTAAAAACAAAAAGCTAATGGTTGTTCAAAAGAAGGAAAATCTACATTAATTGATAGGAAGTGGGGGAAGATAAATAGTGTATTGAATGGGAGGGGGAGAGAAAAGAGCGGGCTATAATAGGGCTATAGAAGTAGAGCTGAGGGTTTAGGAGGTTAGTTTAAGCAGAAGTTGCTAACAGAAAAAGAAAGTTAGGCGATGCAACAGGTTATACAGTAGGACAGACTAGGGGGGCGTTAGAAATAGCTAAATAAACTTTTCTCCTTCTGATAAAGTAAAGTCGAGCAAATCCAAAGAACAATTTATGACATTCAAATTGCAATGTTACTTTAGCTTCAAAAACATTAGCTAAAAAACAATATTTCTGCCTATACCTGCCACTGTTATGACAAAAGTTGCGGAGCTTAATGTAGATAGAGAAGGAGATGGGGTACTTTCTGTTTCTTGAATGATTGTTTCTATTGATGTTTTTTCTAAAAATGAAACAGCAAGTTGAGTGAATGTAGAGGCTGGTGTATTTGTAGGACTATATGTGGTCATCTCTACTTGACGCATGAATATTTCTGCTTCTGAAATTGATGCAGGAATTACAGTAAATGAAGAGCTTGATCTATTTAGACTTGGAGATGCAACATTCTCTCCTTCTTAAAGTATTAATTCATTTGGTGTTAAACAGATATTTATTTATTATTTTTTTCAATAAAAACATGGAAAAATTCCTTCTTTATAGTACAATCCATTACATGCCAATTTTGTTGCACAAATACACAAAATATGTAATACCTTTTATACTTTGCAACAAATACTGTAGAAAGACTATTTTACAAATTGGTTAAATGCATCATAAAACATATAGATTAGTACATGTTAAGTTTATACATTTCATACATAGCCAGTACATTAAAATGATAGAGCTCACTCATATTAACTTACCAGTATAGCATTTTAATGTGATTCTGCAGAATATAGCAACTAGACTGAAATATTATGGCTATTCAAAAAATGTTTTAAAATTATCTATTGCTTAATTGCTGAATTCATTTTTCTGTAAACCGTATAATATTTAAACTATATGCAGCTTTATGAAGCAGTAAAATCCAGTCAAGAAGAGACATGTCTCATTTTTCTTTAAATAGTATTATTTTATTTAAATACTAACTGGAAGCATTTTTACTAAAATAGTATGACCAAGTCAGATTTTCCCTATAAAGGAAAATACTTTAACCCTTTTTTAAAAGTAATTCAATATTAAACCATTTATGTCTTTTAAAAAATGTTTGTATTTATTATTACAAAAATTTTTTGTGGACTGTCAGTATTTTTGTAGATGTTTTGTAAGATTTTTGCAGTTTCACTACAGATCTCAGCTTTTATGTACTATGCAGATCATAATATTTTTATATATAGTTATTTTCTCGTTCATGTCTAAGAGTTTTAAGAATTTGCAGTTTGTTGCATGATAATAAATGTGCTTCTTAAAATCTGATTTTCTGTGTGGAGGATTGAAAAAGCTAAAACCTTGGTAGTTAAGACTTTTAGCTGATTTTTGCCATTCCCAGTCTATTATTTGCGTTTATATCACGTTATCAAAAGATGAAAATAGCGAACACTATTTCATCAGCCCCAAAACATCTAAACATGAAAATATCGAACATTCAGAACAGCATTTTTTTTTCCATGGAAACAATTTGCTGTTCCGAAACACATACACACAACACAAGCACATCAAACAAACAGCAACCACACACATACACTTAAGTTCCTACATCTAACGCTACACTAAACTAAACATACACTACTATCTACCCACTTACCTTAACCCAAATCCTAACCCTAAGGTCTGTCACTATCGCACACTCACCTAACCTGTGCCCTAACCCTAGCTCACTTAAACCGCCCCTAACCCTAAAGTCTGTCACTATTGCACACACGCATAACCCGTGCCCTAACCCTAACTCACTTAACCCGGCCCTAACCCTAACCTACAAACAATCGCACACTTACCTGAACCCAACCAGTAACTTTCCAGCACAATGCTAAGAACAGCGAAGCCACAGAAACGGCCAACCAAATTCTTTCCCGAGGAAAGAATTTGCTGTTCTGCAGCTTCGCTATTCTTAGCATTCACTGAATAGTGTTCGATCTCAGAACATTCGAAGTTTTAATACTTTGATGTTCTGATATAGACCCTATTATTTTGCTCAAACATTACAAGTGTTCAAGTCAATCACTGACATGCCATTTTCCCAGCAAATCTGATACTGTTTTATTTTGTTAAAAATAATCTGACTTGTAACGCAAAGCTATGTCTATGATGTTTTGGAGAGAGTAACTGTGATTAAGGGGAATAACATAGAAATGTTTGGTTCGTATAGAGTGAAGAGGTACATCTGATGATCCCAAATTCATGTCTGCATTGATATATGAGCAGTTTTTAGAAGTAGTCAAATAAATGTTTTTCCTTCTGATAGTCAAAAGCATGTGCAGCAATTATAACATTTCACTTTTTGTTTAAGGCTAATTTGTGTAATTTGCCCATTTATAACTAAATAATGAATGACAGTTTTTGCCTGTTGTAGGAACAGCAGTAAAGCTAATGGTTGATATTTCCACAAGATGAGAGATGCTGCTTTCTGTCTCTTCAATAGATGTTTCTTCCAATGTTGTCCCTTTAAGAAATATTGTATATTTTAGAAAGTGATGTCTTGTGTCTTATTTCATAATCTTAACCTTCTCACTTGACGGTCATGTTTCAATTTAGAAATACTTTGTTTCCTACTTTTCAATACTTTCTATTTTTACCAGATTTGTGCCATCAGCTCCATCCTGATCAACAGTCCCATTCCTTACTCATTACCTGTTTTACAACTGAATGGGAGGCACTGTCACTTAGAAGCAATTAGTAGCAGATATTAGGTTCTTTGACTAGCCTAACTCTATTCCCATGGATAACAGACTTTCAGAACTGAATGGAGAAGTGAAGCAGGCTGTCTGTTCAGGTTATACATTCCTTCTATTAGAATCATTGTCAACAAGAGGACCTGGCCCTGCGGCAAGCACAGAAATTGATATCTGTAGTCTTCAACTGTTAAATTGCACTCCCTTGTTTGCTATCATATCAACTTTTGTTATAGCAACGCCACATAAGAGGTGAACCTTAGTCAAGTGAGTTTCAGTAAGAGCACAATTCCTATATGCTCTTATCCAGTATTTAACTCCAGATATAAACTGCTTAGTAGAAATAAATGCATTATTCTCCTTTCTGTGCATGTGAAACTATCAGTACAGGCAATGCATTTAGAGAACTGCATAAATGAAAAACTGGCATTCAGTGGAAGGAATCCTGACTTCTTTTTTCACCATGGATAGTCACAACATTGTGAAAATAATCATGTTCTTTAATATTCAAAGATAGCTAAAACAGAATTTGACTCATCATGTGATGAGGTTGTGTAGAATGCCATACTATTAAAGCTGCTAACTTTTATTTTGCAATTTATATTTAAGAACCACTGTCCAAAATGCTGTTAGACAACTGATGGTTTTAAATGAGAAATTAAAATATGTACTGTAAAACAATTCAGTCAATGGGTATCTTACTACCTCAAAACGTTAGACAACTCTTGATTCTAACTAAAGGTCTCAGGACATCAGTAAAATCTTGTAGTCAGAATAGGAAAGATGTAATCCTAAGTAGACTGAAAATGGAATTCAGGTACTCAGTATTGTTGAACATGCAGGACTTACAAAGAAATATAATACCAATGTAGAATTCTTCAATATCAAATAATCCCTTTCAGATATGACCTTAAAATGGCTTTACCAGTTAATATTGCCATATAAATGTGCATGTGAACAGGAAGTGCATAAAAATGTAATAAGTATAATTCAAAAAAGTTATTAGCTTATCAGTTTGGTGGCCTGTAACTTTATAACAAATAGATTTGTGAGATATTCATGCTATATTCCCTTAATGTTTATAAAAATAATAGCTCAGAAATAATAAGTAAAGTGTAAAAATGAAAACTAGTCATTCAGTGTAAGGTATGCTGACTTCTTTCTTCATCACTGTTTGTAAGTACATTGTGGAAATAATCATGTTCATTACTACTAAAAGACAGCAAAACAGGAATGTAGAACACAGCATGTATATGTACCTTTAAGAAGTATTTCCAGATGTAGCACATGCATATATATAGTGAGCATGTGCAGGCAGCAGTACCATTTTGAGAGAACAGCCTGAGTATTAACCTGTATGCGTCTGGTATACAGAATGTTTATAAATTCATTTAAGTTTAAGTTAGAAAGCCTCATTCCTGATGTGTTTGTGTGTAGTAAAACTGCTTGAACTGGACCCACAAGTGTCCGTTCTTTTTTATCCTGACCAGAAAATCAACATAGTGTCAGAACCAGGATTTAGAGTGCAATGTCTTCAAACCAAGAGGTGCAGACTTGAAGGTGAAGGTATATTGAGCAGGTTTGGTGATAGTGCTCAAATGATCAAAAAGGGGCAGCAACAAACTAAAGGTAACCAAAACTTGCATGAATAATTGATTTTGGAAAAACAATAAAACAAAGCATTCCTAAGGGACAAAACTAATTTTTAATCAAACGAAAGACATAGAACACAGTATTAATTAAACAAACTGTTTGAAAATATGATATCTGATAAAACTAGCAGAAATATTCATAAGGGGCCCAGAATTATCTAAGGTTTGCATAATGAGCATGTTTAAAGTGAAACATGTACAAGAAAAGTACAAAGGGCATGATAAGAGGTTAAATGGGCATAATGAGTACAGTAAAAGGACAAAATAAACTTAAAGAGCAAGGTGACTGCATGATTTTTAGTAAAAGACTGTGTTTTTCACATAAACCACTGTTTTGCATTGACCAAAGCCATTTAAATCATGACTTGAGTTGTTCAAAGTATCTCAGAGTGTGCAAAGTGTTTGCAGAGTGTGTACTTTATTATGCAATTATTTCAAAGAGTTTGTTGTGTGCAAAGTTCAGCTATATTGCAAAGTGCAGTCAAAGTACAGCCATTTCAGAGGTTCTTGTGCTGTGTGCAATTTATTTGCAAAGTGCCACCATTTCAAAGTGTGTCCAATCTGTATACAGTTTATTTCACAAAGTACAGCCATTTTGAAGTATTTCCTATACTGGTAAGAGTGGTTTTACAAAGTGCAGTTATTTTAAAGTATTCTCATGCTACGGAGACTTATTTAGCAAAGTGCAGTTATTTCAAAGAGACCATTGGGCTACTGGGCATAATCACAAGTTCTGGCATGAATTCTGACATGTATTTATGTGTGTATGTTCATACTGATTTCAAACACCTTCACTGCTGTATGTTGATATGGCACAGGCATTTTGCAGACCCAGTCCACTTGTGTTTGATCATAATATTGCAGAGAACTGGAAAGTATTTGAGCAGGAATACAATATTTTCACACAAGCAGGTTTTTCTGATAAAGATACATGTACAAGGGCATTCATTTTGCTTAACTTAGCTGGGTCAGAAGCCATTAAAAGAGAGTATTCATTTGTGTATACACCAGCAGTATATGCAGGAGAGGGGAAAACCACCATATTGTTGTATCGGCTGAATCAAGGGAAGACCATGAGTGCTTGAAATGCAAATTTAGAGAAATTTGCAACCCCAAGACAAATGTTACTTACTTTATATAAGAGACCAAAAGCCAGGTGAACCTTTTGCAGCTTATATTACTGACTTGAGAAATAAAGCTAAAATGTGCAGATTTGGTCAATTGAAAGATGAGTTAATAAACAATAGGCTTATGTGTGGTGATAACAGTGCTGCAGTGAGAAAGATTTTGCTTCATGACAGTGATGTAATGTTGAGCAAGCCATACAGAGTTGTCAAATCCATGAATTCACAGAAAGACACACAACTATGCTTACAAGTGATAAGAGCTTAGTTTTAGCAGCATTTAGAGCAAATATAGACAGCATACAGTATGTGGCAAGCAGAAGCAGGCCTAAGCACATGGCAGCTGCAACCCCTGCAGGTTTTCCAAGTCTTATTGTTAACTTTCACAATTGTGGAGCCAATCATGAGTCTAAAAGAGAGAAGGGCTTAGCATTTGGTCAGCAATGCCACAAGTACAAAAATGGAACCACTTTGAAAAGTTTTGTAAATCAAGCAAGCCTCATTCAGTTATTAAGAAAAGTCACTCAAAAAAGCAGGTTGATCACAAAGAAAGCTGCAATCCTACTTTCTGTGTAGATGGTGTATCAGTGGTCAGGGAAAAGGTTAATGCAGTAGATTTACTGGCAAAGAATTTTGTATTTTGTACTGTCCAGATCAATGATAAGCCCACAGAGCTCAAAACAGATACTGGTTCAAAGTGTAATGTGATGTCAGCAGAAACATTTGCTAGAGTGAGAGCTGGTGAACATTAATTTGGCCAATTGTGTGAAGCTTGTTGCTTATGGAGATGAAGAGATTCAAACCGAAGGCTCAGTAGTACTTTCATGCTATTCAGCTGGGAACAGTTAAGCTTGCAATTTTATGTAGTCCGCAGGCCTGTGCATTAATTATTAGGTCTCAGAGACAGTTTGAGAATGAAACTGCTTTCTTTTACCAAAGAAGTCCATCATGTAAGCACATGTCCCAGTTACAGCTTCAGTGATGCTATTTTCTCAGAGTATGCTGATGTTTTCAACAATAAGATAGGCAAACTTCCAGCTGTGCACTCCATGAAAGTAGACCCAGAGGTCAGTCCAGGTCTCAGACCAGCAAGGAGAGTTCCAATAGCTATGCATTACAAACTCAAAGTGCAGTTAGACAAAATGGTGCAGTAAGGTGTGATTTGTCCAGTCACAGAACTAACCGAGTAGGTATCTTCCATGGTGGCTGCACATAAGAAAAGTTCAGATGAAATCAGAAAATGCATTGATCCAAGAGACTTGAACATGGCATAAAAGAGACCTCATTATCCTATGTGTGCAGTTGAAGAGGTAGCTCCCCTCATCCAAAATGCCACTGTTTTTTCTCTCTTAGATGCAGAGTTCATTTTTGCAAGTAATGCTTGATCACAAATCTTTACTACTGACTACATTCAGTACCCCATTTGGTAGATACAGATTCCCCAGGATGCCTTTTGGAATAAATTCTGCCAGTGATGTCTTTCAGTGTGCAATGGAGCAAATATTTTCGGGCTATCCATGTGCTATAATAGTTTATGATTTATTGCTTGGAGGCAAAGTTGAAGCAATGCATGAAAGAAACCTCTGGAAAGTTCTGGACTGAGTGCGTGAAGTGAACTTAAAGCTCAATCCACTGAAATGTAAATTCAGATTACCAGAAGTCACATATGCAGGTCATTTATTTACCAATACTGGCTTACAACCAGGCCCTTCTAAACAAACAGCCATTATGGAGATGTCAGCCCTGTATAATGTCCAAGCCTTACAGGGTTTTCTTGGTATGGTAGTCCTGCCAAATTTATCCTTGAATTTAGATCATTATCAGCACCTTTAAGAGAGGTGACATGCAAAAATGTTGCCTGCTAGTTAGAACAATACCAGAGAGCATTTGATAACCTCAAACAGCAAACTGCCAACCCCACCTACATTGAGATACTATGATGTCCACAAACCAGTAGTTCTTTCCTGTCATTCTACAAAGTTTGCTATAGGTGCAGTTATTCTTCAAGAGGGGAAACCCGTTGCCTATGCATCTAGAACTCTTACCCAAACTGAAATGCAGTATACTCAAATTGAGAAGGAACTTTTGGCAATTGTGTTCGCATGTTCAAAGTTCCATGATTATATCTATGGATGAGCTATCCAGGTCGAGACTGATCATCAACCTCTAGTCACTATTTTACAAAAGCCGATGCATTCAGCTCCAGCAAGACTACAAAGAATGATGTTTAGATTACAATTTCAAAATGGGCTGTACAAAAGGCAAACTTCTTTATCTGGCTGGCACCTTATCCAGATCACCAAGAAATACTACGAGACAGCTTGATACAGACAGCTTTGACTTTGATGTCATGGAAGAGCATAATTTTTTACCACAAGACTTGTTGAGCTAAGATATCATACAAAGACTGATCCAATTTTGCAAATGCTCAACCACTTCATCAATGTTGGATGGCCATCAAAGTAATCCTGTGTACTGCCAGAAGTACAACTTTATTGTCCATACAGAGATGAGATGCTGATGGAAGATGGTATAACTTTCAAAGGTCCAAATGTTATTGTTCTTACTTCTTTTCAACATGAATATATTCAGGTTTTGCATTGTGGGCACCCAGGTTCTGATTCCACCAAAAGAAGGGTGAGAGGACTAGTACTTTGGCATTCTCTATCAAAGGACATTGATAAAGTGATTTCTTCTTGTTCAGTATGCAACAGTACTAAACCATATTTGCAAAAAGAGCCACTTCAGCTAAGCCAAATTCCTGAACTACCTTGGTCAACAGTAGCCACTGACATATTCGAGTGGAACAATCAGCATGGCTTAGCGTTGATAGACTCTTATTTGAACTGGTTTAAATAGATTTGCTACCTAACCTAACATCCAGTGTTGTTATTATTAAGATAAAATGTAATTTCTCAATCAATAGTAGTCCACACAAAGTTATTTCTGACAAGGGTACCCAGTTTACCAGTCAATTGTTTGAGAGATTTTCAAAAGAGTGGGACTTTATCCATGTTACTAGTAGTCCTGAATACCCACAGTCAAAAGGCCTTGCTGAACGTGCAGTACTGAGTGCAAAGCAATTACTAGAGAGGTCAAAGCATGACAATAATGATATCTTCTTGAATTTACTTAATCTCAGAAATATACCCGTGGCAACCTACTTGGCTTGCTTGCTCAGAGACTTCTATCTAGGCAAACCAGAACAAACTTGCCTATCGGTTCTTATTTGTTTCTGCCAAATGCTAAAAACAACAAAACAATCAAAGATCAACTTTTTAAGAAGCATTCCTTTCAGAAGTCCAGCTATGATAAAATGAGCAATATTTTTCATCCGTTGAAAGAAGGAGAGACAGTGAGAATGCAAATGGTGAAAGGCTTTGATCGAATTTGTCAAGTGAGAGGTATATGTGTAGAGCCAAGATACTACCTAGTGGCATCTGAGGGTATAGAATATAGGAGAAACCACAAGCATCTTCTTCCTGTGTCAGAAATGATATTGCAGCACAATACTTGTGATACAGACTCTAGATCTCAGAGCAACCCTGACAATGTTCATACAGAAGAACATGTCTCAGTATCCATTTATGTTCTTGATGTCCCAGTTGTTCTCAAAGTTGAACATTCCCTGATGACAGTCTACGTTGCTGACTTTTATGTTACATGTTCAGGTCATATCTCTAGACCTATTATAAAATACACAGCAACCTGTACATGATTGCTTTAAATGTGTCTAATTTTGTATGACTGCATGTCAAAGAATTAGTTCTGTATAATTGCATGTCAAGAGATCATTCCTCCGTAATTGCATGTCATTGAATACTGTTATTTAGTATATGATCTATTTCTCAAAGAGGGAGGATGAAGAGCAGAGTGTGTGTATATAACTCATTTCCAGATGTAAGCATGTGAATATAAATAGTGCAGGTAGCAGTGCCATATTGAGAGAACAGCCAGAGTGTTAACATGTATGAGTGTGGTAGTCAGTCTGTTTATAAATTTATTTAAGTATAGGTTACAAAGTGTTTGTGTGTAATAAAGCTGCTTGAACTAAACCCAAAACTGTTTGTCTGATTTACCATGATAAGATGTGGAACAAGAAATTTTACTCATCAAGTGGTGAGTCAGTGTAGAATGCCATACCATAACTGCTACAAACTTTTATGTTACAATTTATGTTTAAGAACAACTGCCCATAATGGTGTTAGATAGCTGTTGTTCTTAATGAAAAATCAAAATCAGTATTATAAAACAATGTATTGAATGGGTATCTTAGTACCCCAAGTAGTTAGACAACTTCTGATTCTAAGAGAAGTTGTCATGACATCTCTCAGAGATGTAGTCAGATTAGGGAAGATGTATTCCTAGGATGATTGCAAAATGGAATTCAGGCGCTCAGTATTGTTGAACATAAGAAACACACTGAGAATGTACACCTCTTCAATGTCAAATAACCCATTCAGATATGACATTAAAAAGGCTCTACCATTTAAGAATTGCATATAAATGTGCATCTGAAAAGAAAGTGTATTAAACCTTGATAACTATAACTTAAAAAATAAGTTATTAGCTTATCAGTTTGATGACCTGTAGCTTGATAAGTTTTTGAACAACTCATGCTATATTCTCTTAATGCTTATAAAATTTATAGTTCAAAAATCATAAGTAGACTAAACAGAAAAGTCCATATTAAAACTTATGTTGAGCAAATCCAAAGAACATTTTATGACATTCAAATTGCAATGTTACTTTAGCTTCTAAAACATTAGCTAAAAAACAATATTTCTGCCCTTACCTGCCATAGTAACAGCAACATGTGTAGAGCTTAATGTACTTTGAGATGGAGATGTGGTACTTTCTGTTTCTTGAATGATTGTTTCTGTTGATGCTGTTTCTGAAATTGATGCACTAACTGTTGCAAAAGTAGAGCTTGGTGTACTTGAAGGACTATATGTGGTAGTCTCTACTTCATGCATGAATGTTTCTGGTTCTGAAATCGATACAAGAAATACGATAAATGAAGAGCTTGATCAATGTAGACTCAGAGGTGTAAAAGTCTCTCTTTCTTAAACTATGAATTCATTCGGTGTTAATCAAACAGATATTTATTTTAAACCTCACTTCTTCTGGTAGCCTAACGGTATCTCACCTATTTCATCTATCAATTTATTTTTCTTTCAATAAAAACATGCAAAAACTCCTACTTTATAGTACAAATCATTATATGCCAATTTTGTTGCACGAGTACACAAAATATATAATACCTTTTATACTCTACAACACATACTATAGAAAAACTATTTTACAAATTGATTAAAGGCATGATAAAACATATAGATTAGTATATGTTAAGTTTATAAACTTCATAGATACTCAGTACATCACAATGATAGCACTCCCTCATATTAAATTATCAGTGTAGCATTTTAATGTGATTCTGCAAAATATAGCAAATACTCTGAAATATTCTAGTTATTCAAAACTGTTATAAAATTATCCATGGCCTAAATTCGTAACTCATTTTTGTGTAAACCTTGCAATATTTAAACTATATGCAGATTTAGGAAATAGTAAAATTCAATCAAGGAGACATACATCTCATTTTTTGTTAAATATTATTTATTATTTGGTTTAAATAGTAACTGGAAGCACTTTTCATTATTAAAGCATTTACGCCGTTTCAAAATGGTTGTATTTATTACTATGAAAATGTCTTGTGGACTGTCAGTGTTTTACTAAATTTTTCGCAAGATTTTTGTAGTTTTACTATGGATATCAGCTTTTATGTACTCTGCAGATCATGATATGTTTATATATAGTCATTTTCTCATTCAAGTCTAAGAGTTTTAGGAATTTGCAATTTGTTACATGACAATAAATGTGCTTCTTAAAAATTTTATTTTCTGTGTTGAGGACTGAAAAAGTTAAAACTTTGGTAGCTATGACTTTTGGCTGATTTTTGCCATCTCCATTGTGTATTATTTTACTTATACATTAGAAATGTTCCAGTCAACCACTGAAATGACATTTTCCCAGCAAATCTGATACTGTTTTATTGTGTTAAAAATAATCTGTCTTGTGTAAAGCAAAGCCTTGTCTATGATGTTTTAGCCAGAATAAATGTGACTAAGTGGAATAACTTACAATGACGTTTGGTTCCTATAGAGTAAAGAGGTACATCTTATAATCCCATATTCATGTGTACATTGATATATGAGCAGTTTTTAGAAATAGTCAAATAAACTTTTTTTTCCTTCCGATAGTCAAAAACATGAGTACAATTAGCGCATTTCATTTTTCGTTTCAAGCTACTTTGTGTCATAAGCCCATTAATAACTAAATAATGAATGGCAATTTTTACCTGTTGTAGGAACAGCAGTAGAACTAATGGTTGATATTTCCATAGGATGGAATGTACTGCTCTCTGTTTCAATAGATGTTTCTTCCAATGTTGCCCCTTTAAGAAATATTGTATATTTTAGAAAGTGACAGTTTGTTTCTTATTGCATCATCTTAACCTTCGCAACTGGAGGTCATGTCTCTCCTCAGAAATGCATCATTTCCTACTTTGCAATACTTTCTAGATGTGAGCCATCAGCTCTATCCCAATCAACTGTCCCATTCCTTACTCCTGACCTGTTTGACCACTGAATGGGAGGCACTGTCAATTAGAAGCAATTAGTTGTGGGTCCTAGGTTCTTTGACTAGCCTAACTGTATTCCCCGTGGATAACAGGCTGTCAGAACTGAAGGGAGAAGTAAAGCAGGCTGTCTGTTCAGGTTACCCACCCCTTCTATGAGAATCGTTGTCAACTAGAGGACCTGTCATTGCGGCAAGCACAGAAAGTGATATCTGCAGTTTTCTGCTGTTATATTGCACTCTCTTATTTTCTATCATATCAACTTGTGTCATACCAGCCCCGCATGAGAGGTGAGCAGACAATCTTCCTTCATGCCTTTACCTAACTGCAGAGATCCTCTACTTTTTGGGCATCTTATTGAACCAGAGTCAATTGAGTTTCAGTTAGAGCACAATCCCTGTATGCTTTTATCTAATATTTAACTCCAGATATAATCTGTTTTGTAGAAATAAATGTATTATTCTCCTTCCTGTGCATGTGAAACTATCAGTACAGGCAATGCATTTAGAAAACTGGAAAAATTAAAACTTGACATTCAGTGGAAGCTATCCTGACTTCTTTTTTCACCATGGATAGTCACAACATCGTGGAAATAATCATGATCTTTAATATTCAAAGATAGCTAAAACAGAATTTGGCTCATCATGTGATGAGATGGTGTAGAATGCCATACTATAAAAGTTGCTAAGTTTTATGTTGCAATTTAAAGAACCACTGCCCAAATTAGATAGATAGATGATGGTTTTAAATTATAGGGAGAAAATGAGGTGAGGGTAGTAAGGATCTCAATACGCTTTGGGGGGGGTGTAACTTGGTAACGAATCCGATTTTGGCCTGAACTTAATATTGCAGGTATTACATTCATGATGACCATTAGGTACTGTGGTGCAGGTAGGCCTTGGATTTTGATGAAAGGGGTTATGTTGGTAAGTAGCCATGATCAGGTGAGGTGGATGTGGGTAGCATGGTTGCTGGGTTATTTTGGTCTGGGTAGTTTTGATGTGTAATAATTAAATGCAGGCAAATCGTTGGTGGGGTGGCATTAATTGGTTCATTGGTAGATAGGGTGGCTTCATGTTGTTGTGTGGGTGATGTGTGCAAGGGTAGCCATTGGGCCATTTGGTATCATTATTTAATTGCTAGGTGACTGCTCAGACTATGTTGTGAAGGGGTATGTGTGGATGCTACTACTTAGGGTTGCTGCTGTGTTCCACGCCTCCTGAAGAGTTGTTTGGCACACATTTAAATTGTACAGATTTTTTCCAGCATTCTGCCATATAATTGGGGTCCATTCTTCATGACCCCATGTTTTCTAGTAAAAGTAGTGGAAATCTTTTAAGACTGGATTTAAAAATAATGACAAACTTTTGAGCATATTTCATCCTCTGTGATAAACTCATGTTAGTGCAGTCCATTATTTTATCAACTTTCTCCATTTGGCAGACAATAGTAAAATGGCCCTATTTTTTCCCACTTTTAATTATGTCTTTTGGTGGTGGCGTTACCATTGGTGGGTCAATGCTTGGTTGCAGTCAGCCAGGCAGTAGGCTGGGTTTAATGTGTTTTCGCAGGCTGAGAGGCATTTGCGAGTGACAGTTCCATCCACACATGCGATGTATAGTGTTAGCCATTGGGGGAGGGTGGGATGTGCAGATCAGCACAGAGATCTTGTATGCAGTCTATACATACAAATTAAATATCTTGTATTAAGTGACATACAAGGTGCAGAAAAGTAAAACTGCTTGCCTGCTATCACAGATATGGGAGTGCAAAAACATACCGTGGTGGCCTTGAACAGCTTCCTGTAGAGCAGGGTACAGGGTTTGATCTATCTTACCTTCATTTCCCTATGACATCTATCTTATGTGCATTAAAAAAGATAAATGACATTGGGACGCATATAGTTCATACCATGGTGGTCTTTGATTTTTTTTTTCTCTTGGCTACAGAAAACAGTGATAGATTTTTGAGTTTTACACATCATACTTTCAGAAGCTTCATGTTAAACCCATTCTACCAACTTTCTAAGTCTGTAAGAGCTATTAGAAAAATTCTGTCTTTGTTCAAGTGATGTCTTTGTCCATGTTTTAAGGAAGGATGTTTGTATGTGTGGTGGTTCTTGGAGTGGTGTGCAAGCTGTGCAGCAGCAGTTTTGTGGATTTGGGTGTTGGTTCTTTGCGGTGGATGGGCAGTTACAGCTGGAACTGCTCTGCTGTTGAATCAGAGGTTGTGTGTCTGGGTGATAGCCATTCCACTCATCCATCCTGTATGGAATACTTGTTTCAAGAGGGTTCCTGTGCTTGCCTTGTGACTGTGGAGTGTAGGAGGGTTTGGTCAGGCTTGCTTCCAGTGCTGGTTCACTTTAGAATAATGATTTTGATAATGATAAAAATAATAAAAACTGAGTTCATTAGATGATAGAGACTTGAGCTCTGGTTTCATGTCCTTTGGAAGACGTATGGTATCAGAAGAGCTGTTGACCGAGCAGCTTTCTGGTAGTGTGAGAGCAGCATTTACATTTGCCCCTGTTTTTGGGTCCTTATTTTCTCATTGATTTTAGCTTTGTCCTGTTTGGTTGTGCTGGAATTTGAGAGAACATGTAGGAAGACCAGATGGAAGCTGCCATTTGCCGAGCATGTGAGTAGTGGTCAATGATGAGGGCTTTGCATACCTCTCAACTGTACAGATTTTTGCAGAATGTCCAGATGCTTGTCTCATAGTTTTGGTCTGTTTTTCTTAAAATTGTGGTTTTCTGGCAAGTTAGTGGCAAATCATTGCAGACTGAAGTTAGGAAATAATGACAGACATTTGAGTTTCAGACCTCATACCCTTCAGAAAATTCATGCTAAGGCAAAACCTGTTATTCTATTAACTTTCTAAGTTTGTAAGAGCAATGTTTTAAAAATGTCCCTAGGTTTGGGGTTTTCTCCCAATTTTATTTATAGCTTTGTCCAGATTTCTTGCTCTATGAAGTGGAGAAGTATGGCTTTTTACCAGGAGGAGTCAGATATCCATTGCATTAGTGATTTGGGTTAATTTTGCTCTTGCAGTGCCTGAGTTCATTGGCACCTGGGATTGTCAAGCTGATATGTCAGGTTTATTCTGATTAATTGTGAAAGTATGACCGGTTGCTCTCTCAAATGTTGTGTTGGGTGATTCCTAAGTCATAGAGAGCAATGCTTGAAGACTGCTGCAGTTGGCCAGCATGTTGTGGTTTCTGGGAGAGGTTGATTAGTTGCAGCCAGGTACTGCACTTGTTTTGGTAATTGGTTAATGAAGGTGGTTTTGAATTTGGAGGTACAGGTGCATGGAGCTTTGTTGTGTGGGAGAAAGGGTGGACTGGTTGCAAAGTTGAGTGGTACTGGGATGCTTTGTGATTGGGAGGCATGGTGTATAGGGTGGCTGCAGTGGACAGACTGTGGTGGGAGCCTAGGTGTGAACCTGATTTGGTCCATGACAGGACATCATGGGGTGGAAGGTGTTGTTGCTGTTGATTCCTTGTCTGTCATTGTTTGCACCATGGTTGGTGCAGGTTGCTGGGCTGTGGTGGCTCCTCATGGACTTTGTGAATTTTTTTTTCTGGCATTTCATGGCAAATAATTCACTGGGTGACAATTATTTGAGCTTGTCAATGTGTTCTTCAGAGGAAGTGTGATGATGCAGGACCTTTTATTCCAGCATCTTCCAGGTTTATAACAGCAATACTTACAGCAGCACAATTTATATTAATTTCTGTAGCATATAACTCATGTTAATGCTTACAGCTTTCCAAGTTTTCCTGACTGATCAGACCATGTAAAGCTGTGGCTTGCATAGACTTCTGTCTATTTATGGAGTCAGTGCTAAGATTACTGCTTGGTTTGGAGAGGGAGTGAAGATCTGTATTCACTGGGGGGGCATAAGTACAGAAACTGGCATAAGACCATGCCCTGATAGGTGGTCTGCCCAAACAGTGTGTCATGCACTGTCACTGTAGTCCTTGGGCAGACAGGAGCAACTCACTGATGGGGGAATTTGAGAATTGTTTCATTAGGTGTCAGTGAAGGGAATGAGCATAGCTGGGCAGTCTACTGAGCAGATGGTTGGGGAGGATGTTTTACTGAGAATGCAGACTGGCTGGGATGCCTGCCTGGCATTTCAGTTAGCACTCATGAATTCATAGAGGGCATGGCTATGGCAGCCAGGAAGTTCAGACCTCATATCCCATACAAAATTCAAGTACTCAAAACCCATTATTTTGTCAATTTTGCAGTGGTTCCGGAAAGGTTAAATGCAAACTTAGGGAGGCTGCCAGAATACGTGCATCTATGGGGTATAGTTGATGTAGATAGGTTTGGGGGTTGGAGTTTGGTGGCTTATTGCGATTTTCTTTTTCTTCTTCATTGCTTGCATTATTACATGGTGATTTCTGGTATGGAGGACACTTTCACACATTCACATTGAAAAGTTTAAGCCACCATTGACTGTCTATGTCCCAGTACCTCAAGGCAAGGGTTATTGATGGGTAAAGCCTCCATCTAACATGGATATTGGTACAGGCTCTGTAGTCTGCTGATTTGCAAGATGTGAAGGGTTTAAAATGTTCTTAGCTGTGATTGTTGTCTGTACAATAATCTTAGAATGTGGCAGATTTGAAAGACCCTGTCAGACACAGTGTTGCAATATCAACATGAGGAACACTACCAACATGATGTAGACAAAATGGGCAAAATGGGATCAATTTACTACCACCTTTAACTAAGATGTTCATAGGATGGTTAAAATGTGTCATCTTATTAATGGGCGTTTTAATGATATAGCATGATCAAGTTCTGTCTACCACTGATATCAGTTAAACTGTTAACATTGGATAGGTGACAGGCTTTCAGTGTGGAATTTCAAGGGACATGAACTCAAATGAAAAGCATTCCTTGAAATGAGGTACACATGAGGTATGGTTATGTTATGGGTTTAGTTTATTTGTTATCATAGACCTGTTTTGTGGCAGTATGTTCCATCTTTGGCTGTGAAAGAATGAGCTGAGGGATGCGGTTGTGCCAGGTCACTGAGGATAGAGGGTGTGGATCATGGTAGCAGCTGTGCAGTTGATGAGATAGGCACTCAGCAGTGCCTACTATTGTTAGTAAGAAGTTTTTGGGTTATGTGTGTGCAGAGGAGTTACATTTCTCTTTTCTTTCACAGATGGGGATGTGCAGAGTGAGCATCAGTCACCGAGTGGAACACTATGTGGAAGTGCAGTTCAATCGGTGGGCTGAAGGAAGTGAACTTGAAAGGTGATGGATGCTGCTGCGGTGGATCTTCCAGATGTTGGAGTGGTGCGCAGTGAAGTCACACATGGGGAAGCTCAGGGTTTGCAGTAGCCGCTGGTCTGAATGAAGCATACCTGACAGGTGAGGGATGCCACTGCACTGGGAGTTTCAGGTCACTGGAGTGGTCCGGTTACTGGACAGGTTCACAATGAGGTCACAGGTAAGCCTATTCTGTTAGCTGCTCATTAAAACACATCACAATCCATGTGATTGGGAGTAGGGTGGGGGCAGGTGAGGTTGAGGTATGTCAGGGGCAGGGTAATGCAAGCTTGGGAATTGCTAATGGGGAGTTCAGGTGGCCCACAAAGGGGGGGGGGGTAAAGTAAAAAAAAATTTAACGTTGGGTCTAATTTTGTGGTATGGTAGTTGAGTTTGGGTTTTTCCTGTGGCATGGCTATGCAGAAGGGTTTCTCATTGGCTTGTGCTACTGTGAAAGTTAGTTCTGTTTTCATTGGATTTTATATCAGTGGGTTGGCAAATGGAAGGAGGTATGTTATTCAGATGCTTCTTTTTAAGTTTAGTGAAGGGTTTGACACAGCATTGCAAGGTATGCATATGTGTTGGGATGTGTGAGTAATGGGGTTCCATTGATTAAGCAGAAGTTTGAAGGTCTAAGCAAGCCATTGTGTTTATGGGGTTGCTGGGGATACAGGCCAGGGTTTGTTTCACCAGATTTGAAAGTAATACATAAAGTATATATATAAAAAAAAAAACTGGTGGGGCGAACTTTCAGGACAAGGGAGGATTAAGGGTGGATTTAGCTTTGATTAGTATAGTTGCATGGGTGGCAGGGTAGGTGACTATAAATATTGGATGGTGGCTCATAAGTTGAAGGACTGAGATAGGTTTGATAGCGTGTAGATTGCCAGATTAGGCTATTGACAAGAAGTCTTGAAATGGAGGTTCATTGGGTTCCAGTTTGGGGTTATTGGATTCATTAGCTGTATTGAAGTTCTTAAAGAGGATGGTTCATTGGTTAGTAAATGCTATTATGGTAGTTAGATGTTTTGTCTCATAGAGTGTATAGTGGGTGGATTGTTATTAAATTGATCTCTAATAATAAAAAAAGAGATTTCATTTTGGGTCATTATTGTATCCTTTGGCTGGCAAAAGGATGTTACAGTTAGGTGGGATGACATACAATTGGGCTAGCTGGGTTTTGGCAGGTGTTGGGATTTTAGTGTGTTGGTGGTACATTTGGCAGGTGATGACCTGTGAATAATTATGGAGTTACTGCTAGCAGTCAGGATAAGTTAGGATATGTTTGATTTACAGAGGTTTTAAAAGGGTATGGGTATTACTTTGGCTTTGCAAGGGGGTCATTGGTTTAATTTCAGCTGCTTAGGCAACTGGTTGCTTTATACGATAGGGTTTTGGCATATTGATGACAGGGATCCAGTTTGATTCCCAGAGAATGGAGCACACCAAATGATGTTTGGCTTATACCTTTTTAACGTACACACTGGTTTGTTTGGAAGGTTGTTGGAAGTTTTGTTATGAAGGAGGGGGAACAGCCTGGTCAGGCTGGTGGGCAGAGAAGAGGGCAGGTTTGTCCCTCTTCTGTTCCCCATCTGGTGTTGGGGGTTCATTTCAATGAGTTGGGAAATGCAAGTGAGTGGTTTGATACTGCTTGATAAGGAAAAGCAAGCAAGCAGAGATAAGGATGCTGCTGACTTGGTCAGAGTGAACAGAGTTATGCTGCCCTAAGTTAACATTTAAATGGATGTTTATGCTGTAATTAATAAATAAAATATTAGTTGGTAAATAAAGTTGTTTATGAAATTTTAATAAAGGTCATAAATGTAATTTGGAGTAATGTGCATTTATTGAAGGGGGCTGGGACAAATGAGGTTTGGTAACAGACCAACTTGTCCCAGGAGATCTTCAGGTAGGGTTTTAGACAGAAATAGTAATGGATTTTATGAGGGTTAAGGGAAGAAGCTATTTGGGGTGGGGGTTAAATAGGAATGTAGAATGATGGGGAGGAAATAAGGTAAGGGTAGGGAGCAGCTAAATAAGTTTTATGAGACTGTAACTGAGTAAGCAATCACATTTTGGTGTAAAGTTGCTACCCGCCCTCCCAACCTTGTTTGGAGCATTGGGGATTGTGTACTTGTTTTTTGGGTGGTGGAGAAGAGGGGCATGCTTGCTAGGAGGTTCATTTCAATGAATGGGAAAATGCAAGTGAGAGGATGGATGCTGCTTGACAAGTAAATAAGAAAGTGTTGGTGAGGATGCTATTTATTTGGTTGGAGGTTTATTTCAATGAGTTTGGAAATGCAAGTGAGTGGCTGGACGCTGCTTGATAAGGATAAGTAAGCAAGCAGAGGTAAGGATACTACTTACTTGGGCTGGGTGAGTGGAGTTACTCTGCCCTAAGTTAACAGTTATATGGATATTTATACTGTGATAAATAAATAAAATATTACTTAGTCAATAAAGTTGTTTATAGAATTTTAATAAAGGTTGTCATTTGGTGTAATGTGTGTTTATTGACAGGACTAGGACAATAAAAATAATAGCTCAAAAATAATAAGTAAACTGCAAAAAGGAAAAGCTGTCATTCAGTGTAAGATATGTTCACTTCTTTCTCCACCGCTGTTTGTAAGTACATTGTGGAAATAATCATGCTCATTAATACTCAAAGATAGCTACACAGTCATTTTACTTATCATGTGACGAGCCAGTGTAGAATGCCATACCAGAAGTGGTACAAACTTTTATGTCACAATTTATATTTAAGAACCACTGGCCATAATGGTGTTAGATGGCTGATTGTTTTAAATGAAATCTGTACTGTAAAACAAAGTACTCAATGGGTATCTTACTACCTCAAGAAGTTAGACAACATCTGATTCTAAGAGAAGTTGTCAAGACATATATAAGAGATGTACACAGATTAGGGAAGGTAGTCCTAGGATGATTGTAAAATAGAATTCAGGCACTCAGTACTGTTGAACTTAAGGACTTACATAGAAACACACTGAGAATGTACAGCTCTTCAATGTCAAATATCCAATTCAGATATGACATTAAAAGAGCTCTACCATTTAATAATTTCATACAAGTGAGCATCTGAACAGAATGTGCATTAAAACTTGATATCTATAACTAAAAAAATAAGTTATTACCTTATCAATTTGATAACTTGTAATTTTATAGGGAACAGTTTTGTGAGCTAGTCGTACTATATTCCCTTAATACGTATAACATTTATAGTTCAAAAATTATAAGTATACTAAACAGAAAAGTCCACATTGAGTTAAGATGAGCAAATCCAAACAACAATTTATGAAATTCAAATTGCAATGTTACTTTAGCTTCCACAACATTAGCTCAAAAGCAATAGTTCTGCCTTTACCATCCATAGTAACAACAACAGGTGGAGAGCTTAATGTACATGGAGATGGAGATGTGGTACTCTCTGTTTCATAAATGATTGTTTCTGTTGTTGCTGTTTCTGAAAGTGATGCAGTAACTGTTGTAATAGTAGAGATTGATATACTTGAAGGACTATATGTGCTTCTCCCAACTTCATGTATAAATGTTTCTGCTTCTGAAATTGATGCAGAAATTACAGTAAATGAAGAACTTGATCTATTTAGACTTGGAGATTTGTTTGTTGTTAATCAAACATGTGTTTATTTTAAGACTCCCTTCTTTTGGTAAGCTAACAGCACCTCACCCATTTCATCTATCAACTTATTTTTCTTTCAATAAAACATGAAGAAATTCCTACTTTATACTACCATCCAATTTATGCCAATTTTCTTGCACAAGTGCACAAAATATGCAACACCTTTTAAACTTTGCAACACATATTGTAGAAAAACTATTTTACAAACTGATTAAGTGCATGATAAAACATATAGATTAGTATATGTTAAGTTTATAAACTTCAAAGATACTCAGTACATCACAATGATAGCACTTCCTTGTATTAAATTACCAATGTAATATATTAATACGATTGTGCAGAATGTAGCAGCTACTCTGAAATATTCTATTTATTCAAAACTGCTTTAAAATTATCCATGGCCTAACATTTTTAAGTCATTTTTGTAAACCTTGTAACATTTAAACTATATGCAGATTTAGGAAACAGTAAAATTCAATCAATGAGACACCCGTCTAATTTTTCGTTAAATAATATTATTTGGTTTAAATATTAACTGGAAGCACTTTTACTAAAAATAGTATGACAAAGTCATATTTTCCATATGAAGGAATATACTTTAATTTAACCTTTTTTAAAAGTAAATCATTCTTAAAGCATGTATGGCTTTTAAAAATGTTTGTATTTATTATTACTAAAATTTCTTGTGGATTGTCAGTATTTGTGTAGCTGTTTTGAAAAACTTTTGCAGTTTCACTAAGAATCTCAGATCATAATATTTTTATATTATAGTCATTTTCTAATTCAAGTTTAAGAGTTTTAAGAATTTGTAATTTTTTTACATGACAATAAATCTGCTTCTTAAAATTTGATTTTCTATGTGGAGGAGTGAAAAGTTAAAACTTTGGTAGTTATGACTTTTGGCCTTTTTTTGCTATTGCCATTGTCTATTATTTTGCTTACACATTAGAAGTGTTCCAGACAACCACTTTTTCTTTGACTATACTAACTCTATTCTCCATGGATGACACCATGTCAGAACTTAAGTCGGAAGCGAAGCAGGCTGCCTGTTCAGGTTATCCATCCCTTCTATGAGAATCATTGTCAACAAGAGGACATGCTCCTGGGGTGAGCACAGAAAGTGATATCTGCTGCCTTCAGCTGTTAATCTGCTCTCCCTTATTTGCTATCATAGGAACTTGAGTCATACCAACTCCACATGAGAGGTGAACAGACAATCTTCCTTCATGCCTTTAGCTAATTGCAAGGATCCCCTAGTTTTTGGGCATCTTATTAAACCTGAGTGAATTGAGTTTCAGTAAGAGCACAATCCTTGTATGCTTTAATCTAATATTTAACTCCAGATATAATCTGTTTTGTAGAAATAAATGTATTATTCTCCTTTCTGTGCATGTGAAACTATCAGTACTGGCGATGCATTTAGAAAATTGCAAAAATGAAAACCTGACATTCAGTAGAAGATATCCTATCTTCTTTTTTCACCATGGGTAGTCACAACATTGTGGAAATAATCATGGTCTTTTATACTGAAAGATAGCTAAAGCAGAATTTGCCTCATCATGTGATGAGTTGGTGTAGAATGCCATAGAATAAAAGCTGCTAACTTTTATGTTCTAATTTAAATTTAAGAACCACTGCAGAAAATAGTGTTACACAGCTGATGGTTTTAAATGAAAAATCAAAATCTGTACTATAAAACAATATAGTCAATGAGAATCTTAATATCTGAAGTTAGACAACTTGGGATTCTAAGTGATAGCTTTGGGATATCATTAAGAGTGTGTAGTCAGAATAGGAAAGATGTAAATACCTAGGCTGATTGAAAAATGGAATACAGGACCTACAAAGAAATATAGAGCCAATATAGAACTCTTGAATATCAAAGATCCCATTCATATATGACTTTAAAAAGGGCTTTACCATTTAATATTTCCATACAAATGAGCATCTGAACAGAAAGTGCATAAAAACCTAATAAGTATAATTTAAAAAGGTATTAGCTTATCTGTTTGACAGTACGTAACTTTACATGGAATAGTGTTATGAGCTATCTATGCTATATTCTCTTATTGCTTATACAAATAATAGCTAGAAATAATAAGTAAACTGCAAAAATGAAAACCTGTCATTCAGTGTAAGGTATGCTGACTTCTTTATCCACCATGGATAGTAATTACATTGTGGAAATAATCATACTCATTAATACTCAATGATAGCTAAACAGGAATTTTACTCATGATGTGGTGAGTCAGTGTAGAATGCCATACCATAAGTGCTACAAACTTTATGTTGCAATTTATGTTTAAAAAACACTGCCCATAATGGTGGTAGATGGCTGAGTGTTTTAAATGAAAAATCTAAATCTGTAATATAAAACAATGTATTCAATGTGTATCTCAGTACCTGAAGAAGTTAGACAATATATGATTCTAGGAAAAGATGTCATGACATGTAGAAAAGATGTAAGCAGATTAGTGAAGATGTATTCCTAAGATGATTGCAAATAGGAATTCACACACTCAGTAATGTTGAACTTAAGGACTTACATAGAAACACACTAAGAATGTACAGCTCATCAATTTCAAATATCCTATTCAGATATGACATTAAAAAGGCTCTACCATTTAGGAATTTCATACAAATGTGCATCTGAATAGCTTTATAAGGAGCAGATTTGTAAGCTATTCAAGCAATATTCTCTTAATGCTTATACATTTTATACTTAAAAAATCATAAGTAGACTAAACAGAAAAGTCCATATTAAGACTTAGGCTGAGCAAATCCAAAGAACATTTTATGACTTTCAAATTGTAGTATTACTTTAGCTTCAAAAACATTAGCTCAAAACCAATATTTCTACCTTTACCTGCCATAGTAACAACAACAGGTGTATAGAATAATGTAGTTGGAGAAGGAGATATGGTACTTTCTGTTTCTTGAATGATTGTTTCTGTTGATGTTGTTTCTGAAAGTTGTGCAGTAACTGTTGTAAAAGTAGAGCTTGGTGTACTTGAAAGACTATTCCCAGGATTCACGAATCCTCTGTGTAAGACTAAATTAGTCTTACATGGAAACGCCAGTCTAAGAGTAAGATGGCAGTGTGCCATGCATATTAATGATGGTGCACTGCCTCAACTCTAAGGCTAACACAGAGCATGCATGAGTGGAGGGGGCCGAGCAGTCTAAAAATCCACGCCCCTGCAAGTCTCTCAGTTGGAAAATGTCAACTGACATGAGCGAGTCCGCTCAAATGTGCACATACCCAACACTACACTCCCCCACATTCTAAACCCCTGTACAATTATAAAATGTAAAACTTTTATTTTTTTTTTATTATTCCCGATATAGCTGCCCGTATTTGCGCGTGCTTGCGCGGGTTTGCCCATTGCTTAGCTACAGTTAGCAGTTTAGACATCGAAGAGGATAATAAGAAACTTATATGCAAGTTAAGCAAAATAGCAATAGCGTAGTGGTAGAGCCTTCGCACAAAGAGGAGGCATTCCTGGTTCGAGTCTCGCCACTCCCTTTTCTATTTTCTGTTGGAAATCTGTATATAAAAATAATTCCTAACATTTGTCATTTAAATTTTAGTAAAAAGCATTGAAATGGCCTATGTAGTAGTGAACAAATTATATATATATATATATATATATATATATATATATATATATATAAGAAGGTGAAATGGTTATGCATACTGATGAATGCATAAGTAACGTATCTTAAGCAATGTGAAGCACTGCTAAGCAAAGTTTAACAGTAGTAAGCATATTTAAGTATAATTGCTCATAGCTTAACACTGCTTTAACTAGAGCAATAGCTTTGTGCGGAGCTATGCATCACGCAAACTAGTTCAAACAGAGCATGTTTGCGTGTAGCTGCACAGCGCGCTAATTAGCACAACGTCAGGCAACGCCGGGCAATGTCGAGCAACATAGAACACCGTAGAGCAACGTAGAGCAACATTGGGCAAAGTTGAGCAAAGTCAGCTAAACACAGCCACACCTCCTAGCCGGTCTGGCCAGTAGTAAAATAAAAAGCAATGACAGGCCTCGAACCCGGAATACTGTGCACCATAATCACAGTACTGAACCACTAAGCCATGACAGCTTTTCATATGCATGCACTTTCAACATACACATACATATGAATGGAAGTTTATCCATTGCTAAGCAGGTGTGCTTTCAGCTGAGTTTTTTCAAAACTGGCCAATCACAGATAAGTGCGGGAAATGAGGCATATTTAAGCTCCATAGGCGGGAATACTTGCCATAAGTGGTTGTAGCTCCCATCTGCAGTCAGCATGGCCGGTGTTGGAGAGGGCTCTCGATTTCCAGCGCAACATTGGGGCATTGAGGAGTCAAAAGTAATGGTTTGGCTCCTCATCCATAATCATGACGAGAGACTCCTGCAGGGCCAGTTCCAGGGCACCCAATACAAAGCGTAAGCCTGGAGCTGTCTAGCTCATGATCTCACCAGTGCCACAGGTGTCCCTTGGACTGGTGATCAGGTCAGAAACAACTACTCAGACCTGAAGAGACACAAGGAGGACCGACTGAACCAGTGGATACAGGAGGCCCATGGGATGGAAAATGCCCCACTACTGAGTAGGTAGTCATGGAATGAAGTATGTAAGAATTGCTACTGTACTCGATATTATGGATAGGTATGTCTCAATATCACTTCATTTACTTCACAGCTGCAGGTGTCCATACTGCGAATCAGCAAGCTTATGCAGATAGGCTGCTAAGCCTGTGCCATCAGGCAGGTTAGTAATTACTCTGCATGTATTGTTATATAAAATACGTGAGAGAGCCTGAAAAAAATGTTGTAGCCCAATAATAAAGGTATAATAAGTCTTGAATAACTTCTCTGCATGTACTGTTATATAAAATAAGTGAGAGAGCCTGAAAAAGAGTGTTGTAACCCATTAATAAAGGTATAAAAAGTCTTGAATAAGTCTTCTGCATGCACTGTTATATCAAATAAATGAGAGAGCCTCTAGAAAAGTGTGTTATGTAATTAATAAAGGTATAATTCCTGGAGTGTGTCCGTGTCATTTTCTTTGATATGTTGTTGTACTCTTGCATTATAGAAATAGTACTGTTGTATTAAGCGCTGTCAACTCACACTTGGGTAGGCCCATATAAAGTGGATGAAGGGAGTGCCAGTAGCTTTTAAAGAATATATACAGTCCTCAACTGTTGGTTCAAGCCCAGGATGTACAGGTTAATCTGGCACATAAGTAGCTTGGTATTGTGTTCCCCAGAAATGTCATTGTGCTGGCAGAAATGTAGGGAGCTGTTAACATATAACTGATAATTTCACCTAAACATATCTAGATAAGTATAGGAAAGTAGAGCTGTCAGTGTACCATCTCAGCATTAGTGCATCTGAGCAACTCACAAAATATGTAGCAGTAATATTGCATCCTGGACAGTTTGTATGTCAGATACAGCCCATGTATGTAAAGATCTAGCAAAACCCATTTCCCAATTTAAGGACAATTGGGTAGTGTAATAATACATGTAGGGGACATATAACTGCAGTTAATAGGAATGTACTGTAAACTAGAAGGATATATAAGTTGTTAATGGAGCTATCGTTTTCCACCCTACTGTATGTGCATACAAAATGCAATTTCACACCTCAATGGGTATGTCTAATCTCAAAACATTTGTTGGGACATATATCCTATTGGTTTATAAATATCTGCATTTATTTCGATGCATGTGCCCTGTTCAAATACCACAATATTGGTGGCCTGTTGCCATCAATTAAACCTGCATGCTGTTGTAATGTCCACTGTTGTTCTATATATGCATGTGTCATGCTTGCTGTTTAACTGTTGGAACTCTGGTGTGCTGGGTTAATGGGAATACTTCTGCATGCTGTTATAACTAATTGGGAATGCTGTTGACTGTTACTAACCCATATTTTCATTAAATCCTTCTAAACATAGAACGTATGGGAAGGCCAGTCCCAGCGGACCCACCTGTCCCACCTCAGCTGGCGATGGCACCTGGTACCAACGTGTATGGTGCCCAGCCTGGAACCTCCTCCTCCATTGGCACTGTGCACCTTCGGGTGGAAGCGCTGCAGGGGATGGGGCTCTCCTCCCCCATGCAAGCATGGGCGGAGGAGGGCCACCTATCACCCTCTGAATGGTCCGGGCTGTGGTGTGTAGGGAGATCGAGTGTTCTGTCGCTGATCCTCTATGCCAGCTTGAGGCACGAGTGGCATGACTCATGGGTGAGCCTGCCCCTCCTATGCAGCCCCCAGCACAACCACCCTCTGGGCTGTGAAGTTGCAGTGGTGACTGCCCATGGGTGGGGATCTCAGTTCCACTGTTGTCATCTGTGGGATCATGGGCTTGCAATTTCCAAACATCCTTCCCCGTCAATGGTGTTCACCCACAACATGTGTCATATTCTGCCCCTGTATGCGTCTTGTTTGTCTTATCTGTTTGCCTCCCCAACCTACCTCACTAAATATACCTACTTCCCCTACCCCACATTCCACTCTCACCTGAAAAAAAAGGGCAATCTGCTCCCCAAAAAAAATTACGCCCCATACATAGCTGCCCATTTTGCACACATGTCCGCTGGACACGTAAACTGATATTTAATTGGCAGTACAACATACTTTGTTGTCCTCACCCCTCTCTCAGGGGTGGAAGGTTTCATATTCCCCTCCATATTTATTGCATATGCACAGCTGTTGCTGTTAAAGAAATGGGCAGCTATGGACCTTCCCTACACCCATCCTGCACATCCCAAGCTGTTTTCCCTACTGTCTTTCCCTCTTTGTGCCCCTTTTTCACCACTTTCCTATCTCCCCATTTTCTTTTCTTTCAAAGAAATGAGCATGGGGGTTAGCTGGAGTAAGCATTATTAAGCAGTAGTTAGCAGGCTTGTGCGAATGTGCACTTGTGTGCGTGAAGTACCACTAAGCCATGGTAGACATATAACAAATCAGTGCTGAAATAAATATATCATGAATCAGAATGAGTGAATGTAAAGGAAAAATAGGAATGCCATAACACAAAACTTGTTCTGTTGTTGTGGAATTGCATTATATGACTGTGATAAGAGAACCAGCCATTCTAGCAGGAAACAATGTTACAGCAGCACTTTACAACCCACACACAGTATCGTAGCAGGACAAACAGTGGCATATCTGATTAGGGCAGAGGACATACATCCCAACTGTGACTACTTTCCAGGGATGTCCCTGATTTTGAAACATATGTTAGCTGTGTCCCTCTGAATCCCAGTGAAAAGTACTGATGTTAGGCAGAAATGTGGGGTGTTACACTTAATGAATAATGACAATAATAAGAGTTAGACACCGCTTGTACCTCAGAAAAGGTGTAGTAATCCACATGCACTGGTTCTCTCGAAGTAAGGTGGGGTGTTACACTGAATGAATAATGACAATAATAAGAGTTAGACACGCATGTACCTCAGAAAAGGTGTAGTAATCCACATGCACTGGTTCTCCCGAAGTTAGGTGGGGTGTTACATGTAATGAATAATGACAATAATAAGAGTTAGTCACGCCTGTACTTCAGAAAAGGTGTAGTAATCCATATGCACTGGTTCTCTCGAAGTAAGGTGGGGTGTTACACCTAATGAATAATGACAATAATAAGAGTTAGACACGCTTGTACCTCAGAAAAGGTGTAGTAATCCACATGCACTGGTTCTCTCGAAGTAAGGTGGGGTGTTACACTGAATGAATAATGACAATAATAAGAGTTAGACACACCTGTACCTCAGAAAAGGTGTAGTAATCCACATGCACTGGTTCTCCCGAAGTAAGGTGGGGTGTTACACGTAATGAATAATGACAATAATAAGAGTTAGACACGCCTGTACTTCAGAAAAGGTGTAGTAATCCATATGCACTGGTTCTCTCGAAGTAAGGTGGGGTGTTACACCTAATGAATAATGACAATAATAAGAGTTAGACACGCTTGTACCTCAGAAAAGGTGTAGTAATCCACATGCACTGGTTCTCTCGAAGTAAGGTGGGGTGTTACACCTAATGAATAATGACAATAATAAGAGTTAGACACGCCTGTACTTCTGAAAAGGTGTAGTAATCCATATGCACTGGTTCTCTCGAAGTAAGGTGGGGTGTTACACCTAATGAATAATGACAATAATAAGAGTTAGACACGCTTGTACCTCAGAAAAGGTGTAGTAATCCATATGCACTGGTTCTCTCGAAGTAAGGTGGGGTGTTACACCTAATGAATAAGGACAATAATAAGAGTTAGACACGCTTGTACTTCAGAAAAGGTGTAGTAATCCACATGCACTGGTTCTCTTGAAGTAAGGTGGGGTGTTACACCTAATGAATAATGACAATAATAAGAGTTAGACAAGCATGTACTTCAGAAAAGGTGTAGTAATCCATATGCACTGGTTCTCCCGAAGTAAGGTGGGGTGTTACACCTAATGAATAATGACAATAATAAGAGTTAGACACGCTTGTACTTCAGAAAAGGTGTAGTAATCCATATGCACTGGTTCTCTCGAAGTAAGGTGGGGTGTTACACCTAATGAATAATGACAATAATAAGAGTTAGACATGCCTGTACTTCAGAAAAGGTGTAGTAATCCATATGCACTGGTTCTCTCGAAGTAAGGTGGGGTGTTACACCTAATGAATAATCACAATAATAAGAGTTAGACACGCTTGTACTTCAGAAAATGTGTAGCAATCCATATGCACTGGTTCTCTCGAAGTAAGGTGGGATGTTACACCTGATGAATAATGACAATAATAAGAGTTAGACACGCCTGTACTTCAGAAAAGGTGTAGTAATCCATACACACTGGTTCTCTCGAAGTAAGGTGGGGTGTTACACTGAATGAATAATGACAATAATAAGAGTTAGACACGCCTGTACTTCAGAAAAGGTGTAGTAATCCATATGCACTGGTTCTCTCGAAGTAAGGTGGGGTGTTACACCTAATGAATAATGACAATAATAAGAGTTAGACACGCTTGTACTTCAGAAAAGGTGTAGTAATCCATATGCACTGGTTCTCTCGAAGTAAGGTGGGGTGTTACACCTAATGAATAACGACAATAATAACAGTTAGGCACAACTTCTACTTCAGAAAAGGTGTAGTAATCCATATGCACTGGTTCTCTCGAAGTAAGGTAGGGTGTTACACCTAATGAATAATGACAATAATAAGAGTTAGGCACCGCATGTACTTCAGAAAAGGTGTAGTAATCCATATGCACTGGTTCTCTCAAAGTCTCCACTTACTGTCTCTAGTATTTTGAAGGTGTACCTCACTTTTACCTACCTTTCCCTGACTCTGTTCAAATATGTACCTGAGTGTTTCGGAGGCCTGGCAGATGCAGAAGCACACAGGCATATCAGCTTTTCTGCTGTTACACACTGTGAAAATAGCTTTGGAAGGAGTTCCACAAGCATTCCCTTATGTAGGAGTACAACACTGAAATACCAAAGGATGTAGCCATGTACTGGTAGCAACTGACAGTAACAATGCCATTGTACCAGTGCTGAAAAGACCTGCGCGTTGCACAGACAAAGAATAACAGGCTAACATCTGGCTTCCATCTGGATAGATCCACAGTTGGGAGCTATGCAGACAGACTACTTGCCTTGATAAACTAACAGGTACACAGCAACCCTTTAAGTCCAGCAAGATAACATTCACACAATAATACATAATGCTCTCTGTACGTCTGCATCCCTACACAAATGTACAATATACTTGTGTGTTCAGGGTCTACCAAGGAGGTAGGTAGGCATACTCAGTACTGGACTTGTCCAGTTTTCATGAGCAGCCTGTGCTAATGTCAACACTAAAAAAGCACAAACTGTTCAGAAGTGAGTACATTAATATTCACAGTATAGCAGTTCACAAACAGTTCATGTGCCAAAAGAATACATCTCAATAACTACTTTTGTATGGCAGTTAATTGTATAAGTAGAAAAGAAACTACATACTCCCATGTATCTTGTTTTAGCATTTGCAGGGGTGAGTACAATTCTACACTGACAAGTGTGTACTGGAAGTGGCAACATTCAGGTCTGAGTACAACATTTAAATCACTGGCTACACCCCTAGCTTCAGATATAAGAACTATACCAACTTTCTGACTTAAACAACGGTGTCCACAGCAAACAAGTATGAGCCCCACTTTTTGTGATAGTTATCATCAGCATAGAGTATCGAAGCAAATTCAGCAAGCTTTAGTCTCACTGATCAACAACAATAACTCTGATATAATGAGTTTCACATCAGTTTATCATTTTGCCCTTCGAGCAAAGTTAAATCACTAGAACACGGGTGCCAGCCTATGTTGCCTAGCAGTATTAATCACAATATTTAAGGGCAGGGAGTGATTAGTAACTTTTACTATGTGCATTTAGAAGTGCATTTAAATATGTTTGAACATTTACAGAATTAATTGTTGTTCAGCAAACTAAATCTTGTCACATAGTTTATTTGGTGTTAGGGTATTAGTAAAGTAACAAGATTTGTTTAGCATATTTTTACGAGACAAGTATTCATGTGTAGTTAGATCGTTGGTCATTTTTTATGAGATGTTTTTTTAATACTGTGGATTTTTTAACACAGCTGATTTCATAAGGCAGTTGAAGTTTCAATATTTATGAGCTTTATGTATAGCTCAGCTGACGGTTCTCTGCCGATCACATGATTTTAACATTATTTAACCCATTTGTATTTGGTGTTCATTGTCTGAAGAAGTTGCTGTAATAGCGGCAACAAAAACTGCTAAACTTTTATTGAATAAACCGAGTTTGATGTTTACTGAACTAACTGAGTTTGTACCTGTGTGTTCGTGGCTTGGCCGGCTTGTTGTATTTACGAGTTTGTCTGTTTTATACCCCAGTGTGTTTTAAGAAATACACTGAAACAACTTACATTGCCCACATCTTGGGGGATAAGTTCAGTGCAAACTCCCCCCCATCACCCCCAAAAGGGCCTGTGTCCATCCCAGAAGAATGCAAAGCCCCAGACTTCATGGACATGCAGGTAAAGACAGCCCTCTCCAAAGCTAAGAACACAGCATCAATGGGACTGGATGGTGTCCCAGACTGCGTCTTGCACCAGACCCAAAAGGAACTACACCCTCACCTACATTCACTGTCCAGACTCAATCGTACCACAGGCTATGTACCCAAAGAATGGCATACACCAACAGTCATCCAGCTCCACAAAGGGGGTGCCACAACAGAACCTGGAAACCATTGCCCTATATGTCTACTCAGCTTGATCTGCAAAGCTATGGAGCAAATTGTCATGGAACCCATAAAGAGAGACATTGGGGACGTCCAGACACTGGAGTCTACCCAACTTGGCCTTGTTAAAGGCAGATCCTGCCTCCTAAACCTAGTTGACTTATTTGAAAGAGTTACCAAGGACATAGATGAAGGTGAAAGTAGTCCATACAGCCCACCTGGACCTCACTAAGGACTTTCTACACCATTCCCCACTCTGTCATCATGGACAAGCTTACCAGCTTGAACATTAACAGCTATGTCACAGGATGGGTGGCCAAGTGGCTCACAGATCAAACACACATGTTCAGAGTTGCAGGTGCCATGTCCGACTCTAAACCAGTCACAAATGGCATCTCACAGGTCTTGGTCCTGGGACCCCGCCTGTTCAGTAGATACTGCTCAGAGGTACAGGCAAGCATGGGAGGAGTATGGCTGAACAGGTTTGCAGATGACTGCTAACTGTGGTCTATAATTGACTCTATGGCTGACACAGACCTCCTCCAGAAGGGTCTTACAGAGACAGATACCTGGTGTCAAAACAATGCCCTCAAGCAGAATGCCAAAGAATGCATAGTCATCCCCTTTGGATAAAACAAAGTGCACACAAATTACCACATAGGTGGTAATCCATTATGTACGGCGAAAGTCATTATGGCCCTGGGGACACAGGTAGATAGTAAATTCTCCATTGATGATCACATGGCCAAAGTGCTTAGACATTCCTTCTATGTAGCCCACCTAATGTCACCTAAAGTAACCCACTTTGTCTAGTCTGATGATATCGCCATCCTACAAATATACCTGTGGAAAGGACAACTCACAGTAAGGTGTATAGCACATCGTGTAAATGCGTACTCTTGTAGTATCATAAAGTAGTTAGGTAGGGGTTTGAATCCTGCACTTGGCAAGTGTGTGTTTGTGTGTGATCTCCTTGGAGAAAAGCAACCATCTTGGAGAGTAGTAAATCACGTTAAAAGTGGTATACTAATCTTTGTCAAGTCTGATGATGTCACCATACTACAAATGTACCTGTGGAAAAGAGAGCTCCCAGTAATGTGTATAGCGCATCGTGTTAATGCATATTCCTCTAGTATCATGAAGTCGTTAGGTAGGGGTTTGAATCCTGCACTTGACAAGTGTGTGTTTGTGTCTGATCTCCTTGGAGAGGAGCAACTTTTTTGGAGAGTAGTAAAACACCTTAAAATTGGTATACTTATCTTTATCAAGTCTGATGATGTCACCATCCTACAAATATACCTGTGGAAAAGAAAACATCCAGTAATGTGTATGTCGTGTTAATGTGTACTGCTCTATTATCATAAAGGAGTTTGGTAGAGGTTTGAATCCTGCAGTTGGTGAGTGTGTGTGTGTGTGTGTGTGTGTGTGTGTGTGTGTGTGTGTGTGTGTGTGTGTGTGTGTGTGTATGTGTGTGACACTGTTGGTCAATGTGTTGTGGGTTTTGCTTTTACTACTGTATGATATATCAGTATGACAACAGTATGTGCATTGCACATGTCAGGTAGCTGTGTGGCAAATACATATACGTACATGTGACCTCAATTATTTCATGGGTGGTAACCCTGCTTTCTCCATGAACACATCTATCATCTTTGCTAGAGTGTGCTGCTGCTTTCCAGACCTTAGGTCACATCTGTATGCTTGTGACAAGGCCAGTCACTGCAGTGATCCCTGGCCTAGGTCATCTGTGTCACACACACTCATTACGGTTTCTATTGAATTGTGTGAGTGAGGGTTTATGGCTGAGATATATTTCAGACCTGTTCAAAAGCAGCAAAGTCTGTCAATGATGGCTAGTCATTATAGGTGTTCAACAACCTTTGTGGATATGCATCCAGACCCCTTATTGCTTATGTGATCCACCGAGGGATTTCAAAATACCTTTGGAAATGTGATTACCAAAGGAGAGATGACGTAACACTTGGCTGCATGTATCTATCGGTACCTGTTCAACATGTTGGTGGCTACTACCTATGTGGTACTGTGCGGATACTATGTTTTGTAAAGGTGGATGACTATGCTTTGGTTGGCTTATAGCTTTACAGCATGGGTTTGACAACAGGTATTTGTCTGTATGACACCCTTGTGGAGGATGTGTGCATCATCTGGAGAATGCATTATAGGTCACAGTATGCATTACCAGACGTGGACGGACATATCCCTATTGTGATTGCTTGTACCTAAGAGAGCTATATGCCAAACAGGAGTGGTCTCAGGAATGGGTGCAGGTGAATACCACAGGTTACTGGCATAGTATAGTACCTGAAGGATCCAAATGTTATTGTGTGTCCTACATCTGTGTGTCAGTTGTCAAGACATCATCTAACGATTGGTTATGGTCAGGCTGTTGAGGTTATGGATGCTACCAGAATGCAAAACAATGACAGATAGTAACAGTATCACCCACAGCACAGTGTCAAACCATGTCATACACACATGTGTACTCAAGTTCCAAAATGTGTGTAGTACAATGCATACTGGCCACCAATAGAAACTATGGAGTGTTACTGTGTAATACAGGGCATGTCACCCTGCCCATGTGTCCACTATGCACGTACATGCAGACAGTGCACCTCCACCATGTTCACAAATGTACACCTGCAAATCTGTGCTACACACATCCCACACATACTGTCCACTCTCTAACACATGCTGCCAATACTACACATATCAACCAAGTGGCACTTGGGCAGACAATACACTATTGGAACTAACACTGGTGTAAACAATACTACATTGACAATCATAGCTTTAATGCATCATGCCTGCTTAGCTACACCTTCAAGGATATCATTACACTCTACTGCTGACAACATGCTAACATTGCTATACTGCTATAAAGTCACCCTGTGCATCAGCACCATGGTAGCCAGTTCCTGCATCAATGTTACAGATGACAGGAGGTGGCACAGATTTCATCATATGCACAGGGTGTGTTGTTGGTTTGCCAGAGGCCTACATTGAGCCATACAATCGACATGTATGTGTGTGTGTGTGTGTGTGTGTGTGTGTGTGTGTGTGTGTGTGTGTGTGTGTGTGTGTGTGAGGGCCAAGAGTACTGCGCTATGGGCCAATGTTGATGTAATGTGTGCGGGTATGTGTTAGCCCTAGGTGACTGGTTTATGTGTGTGTGTCTGCATGCACACAGTTCCACCACGTGGCTGCCATATATGGGTATTTGTGGGACAGCCACAGACTGTACCTGCCAGGCTTTACAGATCACCATCTCTGGCCACAGATACAGTACCTGTGCCTGGCAGGGGTGCTACTGACAGTATCAGGTACTAAGCCAGATTGGGTACTATCCTCAGAGGTATACGGATGTACACTGGACCCAGGTCCCTGCTGGGACTGTCCAGAGCTACGTGTACGTGGTCTTCTAGGACAGTCTATGGACAGCCCACCCCCAACATTGCTGGGGCTGGTACTGGCACTACGGGAGTGGCTGTAACTTGAGGAACATCCGCGGTGACTGCCAGCTGCTGATGTTGCTGGCATACGTCCACATCAATGTCTCAACTGTCCCGCACTGTCCTGACACATGGACATGACATTGCGGAAGACATCTAATGTCTCACACCAACGTCTATCAGTGACCTCAGTGTAATTACGGATGGCACCTGCTAGGTCATGGATACTGTCAATTACAGCAGTGTTATGTGCCCTCTGTGCCCTTAGTCCCTGTCTGGTGTACCGTTCCATACGTGGCTGTGCCTCCATGACAGCCTGAAACATGCGTGAGGTTGTAAGACCTGTGGCACATCTGCCAAGGGCATGATGAGCAGCAGTGCTCCGATGAGAACCCCTGGACATCTGCCTATGTGGTACCCTTCCAGACATCTGGGTATGGCTGCTGTGTCGAGATGCATGTACCATAGATACCACACTGTCCTGGTCAATGCTAACTGTAGGCTGTCTCTCAGCTAAGGGCATTCATGATGGATGTATTGGCAGTATGACTGTGTGCATGGATGGGGTGGACACATGTGTACTGTCGATTGGTGGCCCAACGACAGACCCTGGCAAACATGCTTGTGCCTCAAAACACCTATCCTCATTATCACTATTTGGCTCAGTGACATCAGGTTCCCTGCTGCAGTGAACCAACCCAAACTCAGCACCTGTGAGAGGAAGACAGGAAACACACTTTACGACCTGTACATGATGTCAGAACACATGCACACATGCACAAATGAACACATGAACACATGAACACATGCACACAAGCACACATGCACACATGCACACATGAACACATGAACACATGCACACAAACACACACACACACACACACACACACACACACACACACACACACACACACATACACACACCACCAGCAATCCAGAACATACTCAATAACGGTTGATGGTGGGGTACAGTATCATAAGCCAAACAGTCATATTACACGTGTCAGCATGCAGGACGTGTGTTGCTCAACAGCATGTAGTGCGAGTGTAGACAGCCCTTGCTAATAACAGTATACATGGCTTTGATGCATGTGTGTTGTTGTTCAGTGATTGGCCTCACCCTGGAATATGTACATGGACACAACATTGCTGTGCAACTATTAAAAGCTCTGCAATGTTCTGTGCACCATCACTCACAGGTATACATACCATGGCTGGATGTGTATCTGTGTGTCACATAGATATCCATTTCTGATTAGAGCATCTGTGTCTTTAGCAGACAATTGTGGACACAGGTTTAGCACATGCATGCTATGTAAACACACAGGATGAGTGGTGCATGTATACCTGATGGAATACCATTGCTCAACATAGCCATTGTACAGTGGTTATGGTGAGTGTAGAACATATTGTGGACTTGCCAGTGCCAGCCATGACATGGCATGCTACAACACAACTGCAACATTAAACATCACACATACCCAATTTGTGTCATGTGACCTATACACTTAATAGCATTACAAGACATATATGTGTCACATTGTACAAATGTTGATTGCTATGCATATTGTGTATAGGTGCAAATGTTTGCACACACACAACATTGAGGTGCATAGCAATGAATGCTATGTGTAGTACTGTGGTTACTGTAACTGGATGGGGTGTAGTAGCATGAGCCATCATCAAGCAGCATCATGTGGTCACTCAAGGCTACTAATGTGTGCCAGACCGGCACCTAGCATGCTGTACCTGAACTGCAGTGCCATGGCTACATTCACCATTTCACAGCCAGTTTTTACATGGGTTTGTAAGATGCCCAATAGAGAGCATTGCCTAACATGAATGTGTTATGTGTTGAAGAGTGTCGCACAGCCCCATGATATGCATTTGGGATACTGGAGTGTGACCTTACAGTGGGTGACTGAATACGCCATGTGTAGCATGTTAACGTGTACTGCGTATGACAAAGTTGTGTATGTTGTGTGCATGTGTATCGACTCTCCCTATCCAATGTCCACTACAGTGTTGCCACAATTGTGTGGGATGCTCTGTGTATTGCATGTGTTTGAGGCAGCTACTCACGTTACTGAGATGTGCATAGTCTCACAGCAAACATGCACAGCATGCATTATGCATAGGTGTGTTACGTGTACATGGCCTACACCTCACCTATGACATGCACATTTAATTTGCAACATTAAATGTAGAACACAGTCACCAGCATGGGTCTGCTGCCTTGCTGTCACACCAGAGGGACCTCCAAGGATATGAGACAGTTTGTCAGTGGCAACAACTGTGACATTGCTACTGTGGGTTTGCAATCTTACTGTAGTACAACGGTTGACAGTCACAGGCCTACAGATTATATTCCAAATTATCAGTATTGCACAACACTAGGCACCACATCTTCTAACTACACAGTACACATCTCACATATGCATGATCTACCAATAGAGGTAAAAGTAGTCTACAGATATGCCATGTTACCTGCACGCTCCATGTCAACTTGCTGTGTGGCTCCGGCCTCCATGATGATACATGTTTGTTGTTGTTGTTGTTGGCCAGGAGACACCAGGCTTAGGAGCAGTTCCTCCACTCTGGTGACGGGGGGATGGATGGCTACCCCACCACCTGTGGCAAGCTGTTGTCTACGGACATCAGACGCACGTTGCCGGACATGTTTAAGTAAATCACTGCAGTGATGGCATACCTGCTCATATGTCCGGATATGCATGCCTATGTCATTTACCCTACAGACAACATTTTGCCACAGTGCAGTCTGCTCATGCTGGTCCTGGCTGGTTCTTGAGAACAGCAGGGTGTAGTGCTGAACCAGGCTGGTTGTTATTTGTTCTTCCTCTGCTAGGCTATAGGTAGGGTTACGATGGTGGGCCATGACCCTGGAAGACAATGAAACAATATGTGGAGCAAGTCATGTGGCACACTTAACATTCTAAAGTACAGATATCAATTAACTGCCATATATAGCAACCTATTGGCTGTCAGAGGATACACACTTTCAATACCACATATCAGTGCTCAACCCACAACTGCCTGACAGTGCCTGGCATGCTCTATATATCAAACCATGTTCTGCACAGCAACAAAGAGAAACCAGTATGTAAGACTATACAACAGTACATGGCACACTGTATGCACCACCTAGCCACAGGAGGTACATAACAAGCTAATGCATAAAGAAATATGTCATCCATTGCAATGATTGTAAAGTCCAGTTACAGTATTACCAGTATACCACACTAGTCGTTGATGGCAAACCCCTGCCTAACATATGTGCACATTCATTAATATAGGTGGCATACTGCTTTACTAGACTATACATGTTGCTAGATACGCACATATATCCTGTAACACACATATGACTGAGGGCATGGTACAGGCATACTCACACACACATCAGACATACATACAAGACACAAAGGTATGGCAAACCAGATGAGCTTTACCTGTGTACCATACAGTACTGTGTGTCAGTGCTTACAAAACCTTATGTCTGAGGTATGTAATCTGTGAGGACTAGAGGGAACACAAAAAACAGTGGTTCCAAGCAATGTGGACATACACCATACTGTGCTGTTTAAGCCTACCGCTTCAGGTAGTACTACAGTTCATACGGGAGTTGGATTCACCAGCAGTACCCTCAATAAGCATACATGTACTGCTTTAGCCTACAATGGGACACCCCAGTCGACACCAAGGGACTACATCAGACCATATGCCATACTGCTTTTTCTGCCTAGCAATAGCATACACATCTTTTTCTGGAATCACAGCTAGGACACAAAATACCATGACAGAAACAGTTTCCCACTATGGTATCACACATATACAGAACTTTGACACATTCACCAACACATTCACCATCACACTCAGTCAACCTCACATAGCAATTACTGCAAAAAGTACATGTGGGTGTGTATTGGTTCATAGGTAGGTAATAGGCTATTGGCCTTAGGGCCTATAGAAGCCTAGCTATATGCTACCCTGGCCTTTGACACACATGTAATTTAATTTCACGTACCCTTGTCAAGCAGAGCCAAAGAGGTGATTCCCGGGTGTATTTCCTATCTCCCATCCAATCATCAGGATTATTTATGATGACTGCTAATGAGGAGCTTTGCTTGCTATTGATAGGTGGTTTGTTCCAGAGTATGGGATGTCTCTGAGATAGGAATCTATCCCTCCAGCATGTTCTGTTTATCGAGGTGACAAGGTTTAGGTCCCTAGAGCATGTAGCTCATAGGGATTGTGATCTGTTTATGTGGAGCATGTCCAACAGCTCTGGGTTTGACATAGCTTTGTATGTCAGGCAGGGGTCACCTCTGGGTAGGCAGTATGCGACACAGTCTAGCTGTGGTTTTGTGAGACGGTCTGTATAGGGCATCTGTTTGAGGCCGGTATTACTCTTTGTGAGGTATGTCTGTGGCCTTTCCAGTTGCTGTAGATGTCTTGTGAGGTACATACCACATGGGGCACTGTACTCTATAATGGGTTTTATGTGTGATGAGTAGAGCGGAACACTGACCTATATTTCCCTGGATGACACACCTTTTGTGATGAGGTGTGCCACGTAGACAGATTACATGACTATTGTGGCACTGTGATTATCAAAGGGGAGACTAGTGTCCACCTGTGTCCCATGGTCTCTTATCACACTTTCGGTGTTAAGTAGACTAACACCTATGTGGTAGTTCATGGGTACAGAGTTTTTGCCAGAAGAGATACCAATGCAGTTTCAACATTGAGCTTGAGTCCATGGCTTTATCACCAGGCATCTGTCGTAGTAAATATGACCCTGTCTCTCTCTCTATGTGTATATATATATATATATATATATATATATATATATATATATATATATATATATACACATACATGTAAACATCCATTAGTGTACATATAGATATACATATAGGCACATATACAGTCCACCTTTCATGGTGGGAATATAAATTATGTGAAGATTGTGAGGTATACAGTTATGTAATAATATTGCACAGTGTTGTGCGGAATGCATTGAAGGTGTTCTCAGCCCATGTAGCTTTAGCAGGCCTTACTGGCTGCAACACTGCAAACCTGACAAATCATACCCACAGCGTTTAACCACCACATGTCATATACCAGCACTGTATGCTGTCTTGTTTGCCACACACTACAACCTACATAGAAATATGCACATAACAACCTTCACCAACATATATATGTCCACCCTTCACAAACAGTTGCAGTATGTCCCTTGCCCTATGCACATGTACAGATGCTAATATATCTGACACAGAAAGATCTCTCTGTATGTGTGTGCCATACACACACAAGGTCCACACTGCTGTAAGTCCATGGACATCACAGCTGACCTGTTGGGCCTTGCTGCAACATGAACAGGTGCCACATGTGAGCACACAGTAATATTAGAGGGTGTATATATAGCTGCAAATGCTAGATTAGCATACTAGCCTGGTACAGCAGTTGCCAATGCTAAGCTACATGTTAATATGACTATCATGCATTTGTTACTCTGTCACATCCATGTTTATATAGCTGTATGTGCTACTCCCCCAAACAGCCATTGTACACACTACTGTACAGAACACAGATAACATGGATCAGATGTTTGACATTTAATGCTGAGCTACATATGTCACAGTTATATCCAAACAGCCATTGTACACACTACTGTACAGAACACAGAAAAATGGATCAGATGTTTGACATTTAATGCTGAGCTACATATGTCACAGTTATATCCCCCTTCACACAGCTACGATCTGATTTGTCCATGGCAGTAGTTATGCAGGGCATCTGTGCATAGATACGTACTGATGCCACATATGGATGATTCAAAGTATGTAGACTACTCTTCAAAAACATCTACTACATGCCAGTAAATACATATCTGTTACATACCTTTCCTTTGTATGAGTTTGTATTTTTCAGTTCAGTGTGTTTTTTTTTAATATCTTTTTTTTTCTGTTGCTGTTGCTGTTGATGTAGATGTCGGTGTCTGTCTGTGTCTCTCTCTCTCTCTCACTCTCTCTCTCTCTACGTAGCTGCAATGAAATGATTGCATGTGTGGACAGCAAGTACAGCCTGCTTTTATAGGTATCTGCACATGTGCATGTGATGGCCTCTGCACCAATTGGTGGCCACCATTTGATAATTGCATGCAGCCTGCTGTGTGGTAATTGCAGTACTCACTGTTATAGCAACCCAATGCTATAAAATGCTAAGTCAGGTAGCCATAGCCCTTTCAGCTTTCCAAAGTGGGGCCCATGCTTGTTTGCTGTGGATACCTTTGTGTAAGTCAGAAGGTTGGTATACTTCTTATATCTGAAGCTAGGGGTGTAGCCAGTGATTTGAATGTTGTAATCAGACCTGAATGTTGCCACTTCCAGTACACAGTTGTCAGTGTAAAATTGTACTCACCCCTACAAATGCTAACACAAGATACATGGGAGTATGTAGTTTCTTTTCTACTTATACAATTAGCTGCCATACGTACGTAGTTATTGAGATGTATTAATTTGGCACATGAACTGATTGTGAATTGCTATACTGTGAATATTAATGTACTCACTTCTGCACAGTTTGTGCTTTTTTATTGTTGACATTAGCACAGGATGCTCAAGAAAACTGGACAATTCCAGTACTGAGTATGCCTACCTACATCCTTGCTGGACCCAGAACACACAGGTATTTTGTACATTTGGGTGGGATTGTCATGCTATGATACTGTGTGGGGGTTGTAAAGTGCTGCTGTAACATTATTTACTGCTAGAATGGCTAGTTCTGTTATCACAGTCATGTAATGCAATTCCACAACGACTGCTGGTTAAGTTCCACAGAACAGGTTGTGTTATGGCATTCCTATCTTTCCTTTACATTCACTCATTCTGATGCATGCTATATCCATTTCAGTAACAACCTGCTGTATATCGACTATGGCTTAGTGATACTTCATGCAGTCTAGTGTGTCCGAGGTTCGAGACTCACAGAGGTGTTTTATTTTTGCTGCTGAGCAGAACAAGGGCCCTCACATGCAGGGTGACTAAGGCACTTTTAAGCAGTTGTAAGCGGGTTTGCGTGGGTTTGCGTGAAGCTTAGCAATACTTAGCTAAGCGCACACAAGCGCACACTCGCGCAAACCCGCTAACTACTGCTTAAAAGTGTTTACTCCCATTAACCCCCGTGCTCATTTCTTTGAAAGAAAAGAAAATGGGGAGATATGAAAGTGGTGAAAATGGGGCACAAAGAGGGAAAGACAGTAGGGAAAACAGCTCAGGATGTGCAGGATGGGTGTAGGGAAGGTCCATAGCTGCCCATTTCTTTAACAGCAACAGCTGTGCATATGCTAGAAATTTGGAGGGAAATTTGAAACCTTCCACCCCTGAGAGAGGGGTGAGGACAACAAAGTATGTTGTACTGCCAATTAAATATCAGTTTATGTGCCCAGCATACATGTGTGCAAAATGGGCAGCTATGTATGGGGCGTAATTTTTTTTTTTGGGAGAAGATTGCCCCTTTTTTTTCAGGTGATAGTGGAATGTGGAGTAGGGGAAGTAAGTATATTTGGGGAGGTAGGTTGGGGAGGTAAACAGACAAGACAAACAAGATGCATACGGGGCGGAATATGACACATGTGGTGGGTGAACACCATTGACAGGGAAGGATGTTTGGAAATCGCAAGCCCATGAGCCCACAGATGGCAACAGTGGAACTGAGATCCCCACCAATGGGTAGTCACCACTGCACCTTCACAGCCCAGAGGGTGGCTGTGCTGGGAGCTGCGTAGGAGGGGCAGGCTCACCCGTGAGTTGCGCCACACGTGCCTTAAGCTGGCGTAGAGGATCAGTGACTGAACGCTCGATCTCCCTACTCACCACAGCCCGGACCGTTCAGGGGAGATAGGTGGCCCTCCTCCAGCCCCATCCCCTGCAGCACTTCCAACCAAATGTGGCACAGGGCCAACGGAGGAGGAGGTCCCGGGCTGGGCACCAGACCTGCTGGTGCCAGGTGCCATCGCCAGCTGAGGTGGGACAGGTGGGTCCGCTGGGACCGGCCTTCCCATACGTTCTATGTTTAGGAGGATTTAATGACAATATGGGTTGGTAACAGCCAACAGCATTCCAAATTAGTTGCAACAGCATGCAGTAGTATTCCCATTAACCGAACACACCAGAGTTCCAACAGTTGAACAGCAAGCATAACACATGCTCCAGCTCTACTCGGTTGCATACTGCCTGCTTAGAGTCGATCTGTGCCTGACGTATAAAGCCATGTCCAACCCGGAATTAATGGACATGCTGCACCTCAGAAAATCCAAATCCCATTGAGCTACGCGCTCGAGGGACCTGAACCTCAGCACAGAAATAAATAGGACATGCTGGAGGGACAGATTCATAACCCAGAGGCTCCCTTCACTCTGGAATAAAATCCCAGTCCAAGTTAGGCAGAGTCCCTCACTGACTCTCTTCAAGAGGAATCTTGATGAGTGGATGAGAGATCGTAGGTTTACCCTGGGTATCACTTCTGTGTCACTGTTAGACAGAGGCACAGTAAACTAAACCTCGAAAAAGGGCATAGTAAAATTCATTTAAATGGGTGGCAAAAGCCAAACACACTCTGGCTAGGCTTACAAATGCCCTAGGGCAGATAGCCTAGTATGAACCTATGAACCTATATATAGGACAACAGTGGACATTACAACAGCATGAAGGATTTGTTGGTGGCAACAGGCCACCAAGATTGTGGTATTTGAACAGGGCACATGCATCAAAGTAATTGCAGATATTTATAAACCAATAGGACATATGTCCCAACAAATGTTTTGAGATTAGACATACCCATTGAGGTGTGGAATTGCATTGTTTATGCACATACAGTAGGGTGTAAAAAGATACCTCCATTAAGAACTTATATGTACTTATAGTTTACACTACATTCCTATTGACTGCAGGTATATATCCCCTACATGTATTATTACACAAGGCAATGTCCTTTAAATTGTGAAATGGGTATTGCTAGTTCCTTATATACCTGACCTGTATCTGACATACAAACTGTCCAGGATGCAGATGTTACTGCTAAGTATTCACATATTTTATTTATATTTATATATCTACATATCTGGATGTGTTCAGGTGACATTATCAGTTATATTTTATCAGCCCCCTACTTTTCTAGCAGCACACTGACATTTCTGGGGAACACAATAACAAGCTACTCATGTGCCAGATTTACCTATACATGCCAGCCATGAACCAACAGTTGAGGACTGTATATATGCTTAACAGCTACTGGCACTCCCTTCTTCCACTTTATATGGGCTTACCCAAGTGTGGGTTGACAGCGCTTAGTACAACAGTACTATTTCTATAATGCAAGAGTACAACAACATTTTGAAGAAAGTGACATGGACACACTCCAGGAATTATACCTTTATTAATTACATTACACTCTTTTATAGAGGCTCTCTCATTTATTTGATATTACAGTGCATGCAGAAGACTTATTCAAGACGTATTATACCTTTATTAATGGGTTACAACACTCTTTTTCAGGCTCTCTCACTTATTTTATATAACAGTACATGCAGTGAAATTATTCAGGACTTATTATACCTTTATTAATGGGTTACAACACTCTTTTTCAGGCTCTCTCACTTATTTTACATAACAGTACATGCAGAGAAGTTATTCAGGACTTATTATACCTTTATTATTGGGCTACAACCCTTTTTTCAGGCTCTCTCACTTATTTTATATAACAATACATGCAGAATAATTGCTAACCTGCCTGGTGGCACAGCCTTAGCAGCCTATCTGCATAGGCTTGCGGATTTGCAGCATGGACACCTGCAGCTGTGAAGTAAATTAAGTGATATTGAGACATATACCTATCCATAATATCGACTACAATAGCAATTCTTACATACTTCATTCCATGGCTACCTACTCAGTAGTGGGGCATTTTGCATCCCACGGGCCTCCTGTATCCACTGGTTCAGTCGGTCCTCCTTGCATCTCTTCAGGTCTGAGTAGTGGTGTCTGACCTGCTCACCAGTCTGAGGGATGCCTGTGGCACTGGTGAGATCATGTGCGAGACGGTTCCAGGCTTCTGCTTTGTATTCAGTGCCCTGGAACTGGTCCTGCAGGAGTCTGGCATCATGATTATGAATGAGGAGCCAAACTATCACTTTTGACTCCTCAATGCCCCACCATTGTGTTCGAAAGCAAGAGCCCTCTCCAACACCAGCCATGCTGCCTGCAAATGGGAGCTACAACCAGTTATGGCAAGTATTCCCGCCTATGGAGCTTAAATATGCCACATTTCCTGCACTTATTTGTGATTGGCCGGTTTTGAAAAATCTCAGCTGAAAGCACACCTGCTTAGCACTCGGTAAACTTTCATTAATATGTATGTGTGTGTTGACAGTGCATGAATATCAAAAGCTGTCATGGCTTAGTGGTTCAGTACTGTGATTATGGTGCACAGTATCCCGGGTTTGAGGCCTGTCATTGTTTTTTATTTTACTACTGGCCAGACCAGCTAGGAGGTGTGGCTGTGTTTAGCCGACTTTGCTCAACTTTGCCCAACGTTGCTCTACGTTGCTCAATGTTGCCCAGAGTTGCCCGTTGTTGCGCTAGTTAGCGCGGTGTGCATCTACGTGCAAACATGTTTTGTTTGCACTAGTTGGCATGATGGGCAGCTACGCGCAAAGCCATTGTGCTAGTTAAAGCAGTGCTAAGCTATGAGCAATTATACTTAAATGTGCTTGATACTGGTAAACTTTGCTTAGCAGTGCTTCACATTGCTTAAGATATATGTTACTTATGCATTCATCAGTATGCATAACCAATTCACCTTCTTATGTATATATATATATATATATATATATATATATAAAATATCGTTCACTACTACATAGGCCATTTCAATGCTTTTTACTAAAATTTAAAAGATAAATGTCAGGAATTATATTTCTATACAGATTTCCTACAGAAAATAGAAAGGGGAGTGGCAGGACTCGAACCGGGAATGCCTCCTCTTTGTGCGAAGGCTCTACCACTATGCTATTGCTATTTGGCTTAATTTGCATATACGTTTCTTATTATCCTCTTCAATGTCTAAACTGCTAGCTAAGCAATGGGCAAACCCGCACAAACACGCGCAAATCCGGGAAGCTATTTTGGGAATAATAAAAAAAAAATAAGAGTTTTACATTTTATAATTGTACAGGGGTTTAGAATGTGGAGGAGTGTAGTGTTGGGTATGAACACATTTGAGTGGACTCGCTCATGTCATTTGACATTTGACGATAGAGGGACTTGCAGGGGCGTGGATGTTTGGACTGCTTGGCATTCTGACATGCCCCCTGCACTCGTGCACACTCCGTGTTAGCCTTAGAGTTGAGTCAGTGCACCCTCATGAATATGCATGGCGTGCTGACGTCTTCCTCTTAGGCTGCAGTTTCTGTATAAGACTTATTTAGTCTTACACGGAGGATTAGTGAATCCTGGGGTAAGAGTTTTAAGAATTTGCAGTTTTTTTACATGTCAATAAATGTGCTTCTTAAAATTTGATTTTCTGTGTTGAGGACTGAAAAAGTTAAAACTTTGGTAGTTATGATTTTTTGCTGATTTTTGCCATTGTCATTGTGTATTATTTTACTTAAACATTACAAGTGCTCCAGTCAACCACTGACATGATATTTTCTCAACAAATCTGATGGTGTTTTACTGTGTTAAATATAATCTGTCCAGTGTAAATCAAAGATTTGCTATTATGTTTTAGAGAGAGAGTAAATGTGACTAAGGGGAATAACTTACAATAACATCTGGTTCTTCCAGAGTGAAGATGTACATGTGATGATCCAAAATTCATGTACACATTGATATATGAACAGTTTTTAGAAATAGCCATATAAACTTTTCTCCTTCTCAAAGTCAAAAGCATGTGTAGCAATTACATTTCACTTTTTGTTTAAAGCTAATTTGTGTCATCTGCCCATTTGTAACTAAATAATGAATGGCAGTTTTTACCTGTTGTAGGAACAGCAGTAGAACTAATGGTTGATATTTCCACAGGATGAGATGTAGTGCTCTCTGTTTCTTGAATAGATGTGTCTTCAAATGTTGTCCCTTTAAGAAATATTGTATATTTTAGAAAGTGAAATCTTGTGTCTTATTGCATAATCCTAACCTTCTCACTTGACGGTCATGTCTCAATTCATAAATACTTCATTTCCTACTTTCAATACTCACTGTTTCTACCAGATTTGAGCAATCAGCTCCACCCCAATCAACTGTCCCGTTCCTAATGGGCTCATAGAA
>NC_056734.1:469088100-469123565 GCF_019279795.1 Protopterus annectens | reverse complement strand
ATTAATCTCTACACCTATTGTTGTTACCATAAAAGGTAAAGGCAGAAATATTGGATAAGAGCTAATGTTTCTGAAGCTAAAGTAATACTACAATTTGAAAGTCATAAATGTTTCTTTGGATTTGTTCAGCTTAAATCTTAATATGGACTTTTCTGTTTAATCTACTTATCATTTTTGAACTATAAAATTTATAGGCATTAAGTGAATATAGCATGAATAGCTCAAAATCTGCTCCCTATAAAGCTGTTCAGATGCACATTTGTATGAAAGTCTTAAACGGTAGAGCCTTTTTAATGTCATATCTGCATGGGTTATTTGATATTGACGAGGTGTACATTGTCAGTGTGTTTATATGTAAGTCCTTATGTTCAACAATACTGAGTGCCTGAATTCCATTTTGCAATCATCCTAGGAATACATCTGCATTAATCTGTCTAAATATTTTCTACATGTCATGACTTCTTTTCCTAGAATCATACGTTGTCTAACTTCTTCAGGTAGTAAGATATCCATTGAATACATTGTTTTATATTACAGATTTTGATTTTCCATTTAAAGCACTCAGCCATCTACCACCATTAAGGGCAGTGTTTTATAAAAATAAATTGTAAAATAAAAGTTTTTGTAGTTAGGGTATGGCATTCTACACCAACTCACGACACCATGAGTAAAATTCTTGTTTAGCTATCTTTGAGTATTAATGAGTATGATTATTTCCACAATGTAATTACTATCCATTGTGGATAAAGAAGTCAGCATACCTTACACTGAATGACAGGCTTTCATTTTTCCAGTTTACTTATTGCTGCTAGCTATTATTTGGATAAGCATTAAGAGAATATAGCATGAATAGCTCAAAAAACTATTCCATATATAGTTAAAGGCTGTCAAAACAGATAAGCTAATAACTTTTTTGAATTATACTTATTAAGTTTTTATGCACTCTCTGTTCAGATGCTCATTTATATGAAATATTTAATGGTAAAGCCCTTTCAAATATCATATATGAATGGGATCTTTGAAATTCAGGAGTTCTACATTGGCACTATATTTCATTGTAGGTCCTGTATGTTCAGCAATATTGAGTGCCTGCATTCCATTTTACAAACAGCCTAGGATTACATCTTTCCTATTCTGACTACAAGCTCCTAATGATGCCCAGAGATGTTTACTTAGAATCCAACTTGTCCAACTTCTTCACATAGTCAGATTTCCATTTACTGTATTGTTTTATAGTACTACAAATTTTGATTTTTCATTTAAGCCCATCAACTTTCTAACAGTATGTTTGGCAGTGTTTCTTAAATATAAATTAGAGCATAAAAGTTAGCAGCTTTTATTCTATAGCATTTTACACCATCTCATCACATGATGAGTCAAATTCTTCATTAGCTATCTTTTAATTTAAAAAAACATGATTATATACACAATGTGGTGACTACCCATGGTGAAAAAAGAAGTCAGGATACCTTCCAGTGAATGTCAGGTTTTCATTTTTGCAGTTTTCTAAATGCATTGCCGGTGCATATGGTTTCACATGCACAGAAAAAAGAATAATACATGTATTTCTAAAAAACAGAGTATATCTGGAGTTAAATATTAGATTAAAGGATTCAGGGATTGTGCTCTTACTGAAACTCAATTCACTCAGGTTTAATAAAATGCCCAAAAACTAGATGATCCTTGCAATTAGCTAATGGCATGAAGGAGGATTGTCTGTTCACCTCTCATGTTGGATTGGTATGACACAATTTCCTAACACAGCAACTAGGGGAGTGCAGCTTAACAGCTGAAGACTGCAGATATCACTTTCTGTGCTCACCCCAGGAGCATGTCCTCTTGTTGACAATGATTCTGATAGAAGGGATGGATAACCTGAACTGGTAGCCTGCTTCACTTCCAACTTCAGTTCCTACAGTGTGTTATAAACAGAGAATAGCATTAGGATACTCAAATAAACTAGTAACAGCAAATAATTGCTTCTACGTGACAGTGCCTTCCATTCAGTGGTCAAACAGGTGATAAGTAAAGAATGGGACAGTTGATTGGGATGGAGCTGATGGTACAAATCTGGTAGAAAAGGAGTGCATTGAAAAGTAGGAAATGAAGTATTTCTAAATTGAAACATGTCTGTCAAGTGAGAAGGTTAAGATTATGCAATAAGACACAAGATGTCACTTTCTAAAATATACAATATTTCTTAAAGGGAGAGCATTTGAAGACACATCTATTGAAGAAACAGAGAGCAGTACATCTCATCCTGTGGAAATATCAACCATTAGTTTTACTGCTGTTCCTACAACAGGTAAAAACTGCCATTCATTATTTAGTTACAAATGGGCAGATGACACAAATTAGCTTTAAACAAAAAGTGAAATGTAATTGCTACACATGATTCTGACTTTGAGAAGGAGAAAAGTTTATATGGCTAATTTGCAAAAACTGTTCATATATCAATGTATACATGAATTTTGGATCATCAGATGTACATCATCACTCTGGAAGAACCAGATATTATTGTAAGTTATTCCCCTTAGTCACATTTACTCTCTCTAAAACATCATAGACAAATCTTTGATTTACACTAGACAGATTATTTTTAACACAGTAAAACACCATCAGATTTGCTGAGAAAATGTCATGTCAGTGGTTGACTGGAACACTTGTAATGTGTAAGTAAAATAATACACAATGACAATGTCAAAAATCAGCCAAAAATCATAACTACCAAAGTTTTAATATTTCAGTCTTCAACACAGTCAATCAAATTTTCAGAAGTACATTTATTGTCTTGTAAAAGACTACAAATTCTTAAAACTCTTAGACTTGAATTAGAAAATAACTATATTTAAATTAATATGATCTGTACAGTACATTAAAGCTGAGAAATGACAAAAATTTTAAGCAACAGTGACAAAAATACTGACAATCCATAAGACATTTTATTAATAAGAAATAAAAGCAAATGTTAAGTTGTCAATCTCGCCTTCATTCTTGCTGGATGGGTTCGGAGCCGATCCTCGGCTCCAACTCGGCACTTGCTAAGCTCGAGAGCTAATTTTACCAGCTCAAGGCAACCCTATATCCCATGATGCAAGGCGGAGATTACTCAGATCTCGTTTGCCGCTTCGCTAACAAGGTGCCTTCTTTTACCAGCTCTAGGTAAGTGAACTTTTCAGAGACTTTTTGTCTACCCCCTTTAACTTTTTACATATAAATATTATTTTTTGTTAATTACCGACTCACATTAACCCTATTTTTGTCAGTGTTCCCTTCTTTTAAGTAAATATTCCCTTACCCCTAGTTAGGCCTTAGGCCTTCCCCTCCCTAAATTTTTTCCTGTCAGGGATTTTTTGTGTGTGTGACTGTCTGTTATCCCTGTTAGTTTAATTTAATTTAGTTAAATTGTTGGACTGAGTGTGTTTTGTGTGTGAGTGTGTTTCCGGTGTTTCATCGACACAGTTATGTCGAAGGACACTAAGGTCTCAGGCTTCAAGAAGTGTGACTCGTGCTGTCAGAAGATGTCTCTGACAGACGGTCACACTTCTTGTGTTTATTACCTGGGACCTTCGCACCTGCAGGACTCTTGCGCTATCTGTCATGCTTTCAGCCCAAGAGTCCTCCAGGAATGAAAAAATAAGCTCATTTTAAGGGGCTTATTAAAACCCGAGAGCTCCCTGACTAAGTCAGCGCCAGGGAAGCCCTCAAAACCTGTTAAGCCTTTGGCTCAGGCTTCCAAGCCGTCGGCTTCAGGTTCTTCCTCACCAGGCTCGAGATCGGCTCCGGCTGGAGCCGATCTTTCTATACCAGTATCAGTATCGCCTCCATCCGGCGCCAATACTGTCAAGTCTAGACACTCAGTGTCGGCTCCGGTTGGAGCCGACATATCTTTGGCTCCGATGGCTCCATTGATCAAAAAAAAGAGATCTCGATCCCCTTCTGTGGAATCTATTCATTCGGCTACAAGATCACCCTTGCTCTCGGAGCGGAGCCATCGGAGCCGATCTTCTCAGTCATCCAGGCTATCTGATCACGACCTTGAGAGAGTGGTGAGTAGACTATTAAAGTCTCAGGCATTGGCCCAAATACTCCATAGCCCATCTCAACAGACGGTAGCTATATCACATCCACCGAACATTCCTCCTTTGACTCTCTTACAGAGCTTGGAGCCGGAGCTCCTCGGAACCGGTACCATTGTGACTTCGGAGCCGATACCACCCCTTTCGGCTCCATCGTCCTCGGCTCCGATTTCCTCCTTGAGACCTTCATTGGAGGGATCCGAGCGTCTAGTCTCTCTCGTCGGCTCCAAGGGGGCGAGTGGCATCGGACCCTTGTCCGACCCCGTTCTCCCTCTCAGAGCTTCGGCGTTGGTGAGCTCGGCCCCGACATCTGCCTCGGAGCCTTCCCTCTTGGTGAGGCCTGGGGTTCCTATCTCTTCAGAGCGGGAACTTTCTGGTCCCTCTGACGGGGGAGCCTTTGAGGTGATGAGGAGTGTACTAGCCCCTGGGCTTAGTCAACGGACAATTCCATCAGCTCCTCCTACTACAGTGCCTGCTGACGTCTCTTCCCACTCTCTTGCTCCCGGACCCAGAGATCCAACGCCTCAGGTTTCCCCATTGGGAATATCTTCCTCTTCCGAGGCTTCTCCTGATCCATCAGGAGAACCCCCCCGTAAGAGGACATGTAAGAGGAAACATTTAGACTCCCCTGAGTCTACTACATCAGATACTGACTTGGATGAGTTGGAGGGATCCCCAAGGTCCTCCTCTGAGGATGTCTCATTTTCAGACATCCTTGAAATCCTTAAACAGAGGGGGAACTGGCCCTCCCTTAATCCCTCCGAGGACGAGTCAGTATACCTGGAGGCGTTCGGATCTCGACCCTCCACCTCCTGGGTGTCTCCACTTTTCGACCCTCTCATGGAGGTAGTGGCTCGGAAGGCGTGGATGGCTCCAGATTCGGTGGAACCTATCCCCAGGAGACCTTCAAAATGTATTACTGCCACACAAGACAGACAATATTTAACAAAGGGTGTCCCAGTTGTTGCCATGGTGGTGGCTGCTGCCACCAAGAAGGAATTAGCTGATCCTTTAGTACCTGTCCATCCTCCTAATAAGGATTCTAGGACTATGGACAGGTACGGTGTTTGATTTTTTCTTCAGCGACTTTTGCCATGAGATCGCTGAACTACTTATGCCACTTCACCCGCCTTCAAAGAGATGTTCTTAAAGAGTTGGGAGAAGTTTTACAGGATCCGTCAGCTGCTGGGTCTCAGGATAAGATTAGCTCACAGCTAGGAATCCTTAACTCCATTGCTAACTCCTCCATGCGGCTCATTTCTTATGCAGCCGATGGAACGAGTAGGGCCACAGGCACAGGAGTGGCTTTAAGGTGTCAGTCCTGGATGCGGCTTTGTAATTTTGCAGACCCCTTCAAGGCGTCTTTCACAAACTCCCCTTTTGATGGCTCGACCTTGTTCGGTCCACAAGTGAAAGACACTTTGACTAGATGCGAACAAGATGGCAAGACTCTTTCTGCCGTAGGAGTCCGTTTCTCCACCCCTTCTAGACCTTACCCCAAAGGACAGAAGGGAAGGAAAATGTGGTTCCACAAATCTCAAGGAGTCACGCCTGACGCACAAAGTCAGTTTATCCCCAGAAGCAGAGGGAGTAACAATAATAGACGCCACCCTAGGGGCAGAGGTGGTCCGCAGAATCAGGGTAGCAGAGAGCCTCTTTCTGACAAACCCTTCCAGCATCCCTGAGATGTTGCCCGATTGTCCACCTTCGGAGGCAGTCGGGGGAAAATTATCGCTGTACCCAATAGCCTGGCTTTCCCTTTCTCAAGACAAATGGGTACAGTCAATTATATCCGAGGGTTACAAAATTCCCTTTATTCAAACCCCAATTCAACAAAAGGGAACCCTTCCAGACATTCCACCCTGTCTAAGGGAACTAGCAGTACTAGAAATATCAAAACTGCTAGTAAAAAGAGCCATCCAGCCAGTCCCAGCAGACCAAATAGGATCCGAAATCTACTCAAGGTTCTTTTTAGTTCCAAAAAAGACAGGGGACTGGAGACCAATATTAGATCTGAGCAAACTCAACAAGTTTGTAAAGAACTCAAGATTCCAGATGGTCACACTTCAGTCCATTCTGCCCTTTCTGGGCAAGGACAATTGGATGTGCTCGATAGATCTTCAGGATGCGTACTATCACATAAAAATTCACAGACGCTCCAGAAGATTTCTCAGCTTTCGGGGACCAGTCACTTCCAATTCAGAGCCCTTCCCTTTGGACTCACTACAGCCCCCAGAGTGTTCACCAAATGCATGGCAGTGGTTACGGCTCACCTGAGACGTCAAGGATTCCAGGTGTTTCCATATCTAGATGACTGGTTCCTCACTGCCACCACCAGGCATCAGCTTCTCCAAGCCAGAAATTACACCATTCACACTTGCAGAGGGCTAGGAATTTCTATAAATTTCGAAAAATCTGCCTTGTCGCCTTGTCAATATATTACTTTTATAGGCGCAAAATTGGACACCGTACAACTTTCAGCAAGGTTGACAGACCAAAGGATCTTGGACATTCAAAGACACGTCCAAGTGATTCTATTCAGCAACAAAATTCAGGCCAGATTTCCTCTGAAAGTACTGGGTCTTATGGCGGCCGCCATAACACTTCTTCCCCTTGCCTGCTTTTACATGCGGCTTCTACAATGGATGCTATTCACCCAATGGTCCTTTCAACAACTTCCCATGCGTCACGAGATCATAGTAACTCCAACTTGCAAAAGACATCTGACTTGGTGGATATCGTCCCCTCAAATCCATCAAGGCAGACCATTTGTTCCTCTTGCCCTGGTTGCCATGGTTACATCGGACACCTCCCTGATCGGGTGGGGGGGCATTATCAGGGCAGAATGGTCCATGGCACTTGGCAACCTTTCGAGTACCATCTGCACATAAATGTTCTGGAGATGAAAGCAGTGCTTTTAACGTTGCAAGCCCTCAACGACTCTCTTCCCCTGGGAACTATTGCAGTCCAAACGGACAATATGTCCATAGTGTGGTACATAAACAAACAGGGTGGAACCAAGTCCTATCCACTGTGTCGAGAGGCTCTCAGAATTTGGCAATGGGCAATCTCCTCTCACCGGTTTCTGATAGCAATGCACATCCCCGGGAAATACAACATCATAGCGGACAGATTGAGCAGAGCTATTCTCATGCCTCACGAGTGGTCTGTCAAACAGTCAGTGACGGAAGAGATTTTTCAGAAGTGGGGCCTTCCTTGCTGTGACCTTTTCACTACACCTCAAAACAGCAAATGCCCAGACTTCTTCTCTCACTTCCCCCTTCCAGGCCATCCCCCCAGAGACACTCTAACCCAAGATTGGCCCCTGGGACTTCTTTATGCTTTTCCTCCTTTTCTGCTGATACCTCAGCTAATTCAGAAAGCAACCGCCTTGAGAGCCAAGTTGATTCTCATTGCCCCTTATTGGCCTCGACAGATATGGTTTCCGTTCCTACATCATTACCTCTTGGTACAGCCATGGCATCTGGACCCGGTTCCAGATCTTCTGACCCACCAGTCGGGTCAACTGCACCAATCCATACCTTCTCTCAACCTCACTGCTTGATTGCGCCACTTCCATCCTTAGTCAGGCTTCCTATGATTTCTAATCCTGTACGGAATATCATAGTAGCTTCCCTAAAATCTTCTACCAGAAAGATCTACGCTAGTAAATGGCGACGTTTCTCTTTCTGGGCAAAAGCTAGGAACATAGACCCCTATACTGCTCCAATTCATTCAGTATTGGACTTCCTAGCTGACATTTTTAATTCAGGATCCTCTTCTTCCACAGTGAAAGTTCAACTGGCAGCCATTTCAAATTTTCATATAGGCTTTTTGGACCACAACATTATGTCACATAAACTTTGCAAGGCATTCCTTCGAGGTATCTTTTTATTGAAATCTCCAATTAGAGACCCCCCACCACAGTGGGATCTAAATTTAATTTTAACATCCTTGATTCTTCCCCCGTTCAAACCTGCAGCTGCCTGTTCTTTGAAATTGCTTTCTTGGAAGACACTTTTTCTAGTTGCCATTACATCTGCCAGGAGAGTATCTGAACTTCATGCTCTCTGTGTTTGCCCTCCCTATCTAATATTCCACAAACATAGGGTATCCCTAAGAACTAATCCGTCTTTCTTACCAAAGGTGGCATCTCAGACTAACCTAAATCAGTCCATTGATCTTCCAGTATTTTTCCTGAATTACTCTGATAGAGCTGAACAAAAATTACATTATCTCGATGTTCACCGTCAGCTCAGATATTATCTGGATAAGACAAACATTTTTAGGAAATCTGATCAACTTTTTCTATCCTATGCAGAGAACAGGAAAGGCCTTCCAGATTCTAAGGTAACTTTATCTAGGTGGCTGTCTTCTGTGATCACTTACATTTATCAACTCAGAGGCAAAGAGTTGGTTTCTAACCCAAAAGCCCATTCTACCAGAGCTCTAGCTACATCTACAGCTTTTCAAGCTAGACTTCCAATAGACACTATTTGTGCAGCAGCCACATGGGCCTCTCCTCATACCTTTGTTTCACATTACAAATTAGATTTGGCCTCCAGAGACAGAGCAAATTTTGGTTCCACCGTTCTCAAGAGTCTGTTCCATTGAGCCACCCAGGATAGAGGTGCTAGGGATGCGGTCCCATCCATCAAGAATGAAGGCGAGATTGACAACTTAACATTTAGAAGTTATGTACCTACCATAACGTTCCATGTTAGTTGCCTTCTCTCGCCTTCTTTCTTGCGTCCTTCCCCCTAGCCTGGTCAGACCGAGAAGATTATACATCTTCTATTAAGAGGTTATTACCGTTTTTTTTAGCTGTTCAACTCCTAGTGTCACTAGATTATGTGGATCCTTTCTAGAGGGTTATGATGTTATTTAGTATTTCTTATTTCCTTCCTCCTAAGTTGGAAGAAAATACTGCTATTTCTGTAGCTACCAAATGAGATCTGAGTAATCTCCGCCTTGCATCATGGGATATAGGGTTGCCTCGAGCTGGTAAAATTAGCTCTCGAGCTTAGCAAGTGCTGAGATGGAGCCAAGGATCGGCTCCGAACCCATCCAGCAAGAAAGAAGGCGAGAGAAGACAACTAACATGGAACGTTATGGTAGGTACATAACTTCTAATTTTTAAAAGATATAAATGCTTTAAGAATTAATTACTTTTAAAAACGAGTTAAATTAAAGTATATTCCTTCACAGGGAAAATATGACTTTGTCATACTATTTTTAGTAAAAGTTCTTCCAGTTATTATTTAAACCAAATAATAATATTTAACGAAACATGAAACATGTGTCTCCTTGACTGAATTTTACTGTTTCCTAAATCTGCATACAGTTTAAATGTTACAATGTTTGCAAAAAAAAAGAATTAAGAAGTTAGTCCCTGGATAATTTTAAAACATTTTTAAATAATTAGAATATTTGAGAGTAGCTACTATATTTTACAGAATCACATTAAAATGCTACACTGGTAGTTTAATATGATGGAGTGCTATCATTGTGATGTACTGAGTATCTATGAAGTTTATAAGCTTAACATATACTAATCTATATGTTTTATCATGCTTTTAATCAATTTGTAGAATACTTTTTCTACAGTATGTGTTGCGAAGTTTAGGAAGTGTTCCATATTGTGTGCATTTGTGCAAGAAAATTGGCATAAATTGGATTGTAGTATAAAGTAGGATTTTTTTCATGTTTTTACTGAAAGAAAAATAAGTTGATAGATGAAATGGGTGAGGTGCTGTTAGCTTACCAAAAGAAGGGAGTCTTAAAATAAAGATCTTTTTTATTAACACCAAACAAATTAATATTTAAAAAAAGACAGAGTTCTGCATCTCCAAGAATAAATAGATCAAGCTGTTAATTTACTGCAATTCCTGCATCAATATTTGAAGCAGAAACATTTATACATGAAGTAGAGAATCAGATATAGTCTTTCAAGTACACAAAGTTCTACTTTTACAACAGTTACTGCACAACTTTCAGAAACAACATCAACAGAAACAATAATTCATGAAACAGAAAATACCATACCTCCTTCTCCAACTACATTAATCTCTACAACTATTGTTGTTACTATAAAAGGTAAAAGCAGAAGTATTGGATTTGAACTAATGTTTCACAAGCTAGAGTAATACTATAATTTGAAAGTCATAAATTTTTCTTTGGATTTGCTCAGCTTAAATCTTTATATGGGCATTTCTGTTTAGTCTACTTATCATTTTTGAACTATGAAATTTATAAGCATTAAGAGAATACAGCATGAATAGCTCAAAAATCTGCTCCCTATAAAGCTGTTCAGATGCACATTTGTATGAAATTCTTAAATGGTAGAGCCTTTTTAATGTCATATCTGAATGGGTTATTTGATATTGAAGAGGTGTACATTCTCAGTGTGTTTATATGTAAGTCCTTATGTTCAACAATACTGAGTGCCTGAATTCCATTTTGCAATCATCCTAGGAATACATCTGCATTAATCTGTCTAAATCTTTTCTTCGTGTCATGACTTCTTTTCCTAGAATCATAAGTTGTCTAACTTATTCAGGTAGTAAGATACCCATTGAATACATTGTTTTATATTACAGATTTTGATTTTCTATTTAAAGCACTCAGCCATCTACCACCATTAAGGGCAGTGGTTTTTAAACTTAAATTGCAAAATAAAAGTTTATGCACTTATGGTATGGCATTCCACACCAACTCACCATATCATGAGTAAAATTCCTGTTTAGCTATCTTTGAGTATTAATGAGCATGATTATTTCCACAATGTAATTACTATCCATGGTGGATAAAGAAGTCAGCATACCTTACACTGAATGTAAGGTTTTCATTTTTGCAGTTTACTTATTGTTTCTAGCTATTATTTGTATAAGCAGTAACATAATATAGCATGAATAGCTCAGAAAACTATTCCATATAAAGATACAGGCTGTCAAGCAGATAAGCTAATAACTTTTTTGAATTATACTTATTAAGTTTATATGAACTTTCAGTTCAGATGCTCATTTATATGGAAATATTAAATGGTAAAGCCCTTTTTAATGTCATATATGAATGGGATCTTTGATATTCAGGAGTTCTACATTGGCACTATATTTCATTGTAGGTCCTGTATGTTCAGCAATATTGAGTGCCTGAATTCCATTTTGCTATTAACCTAGGATTACGTCTTTCCTATTCTGACTACAAGCTCTTAATGATGTCCCGAGATGTTTACTTAGAATCCAACTTGTCCAACTTCTTCACATAGTAAGATATCCATTGACTGTATTGTTTTATAGTACTACAAATTTTGATTTTTCATTTAAAACCATCAACTGTATAACAGTATTTTCGGCAGTGGTTCTTAAATATAAATTGGAGCATAAAAGTTAGCAGCTTTTATTCTATGGCATTTTACACCAACTCATCACATGAGGAGTCAAATTCTTCTTTAGCTATCTTTTAGTTTTAAAAACCATGATTATTTCCACAATGTGGTGACTACCCATGGTGAAAAAAGAAGTCAGGATACCTTCCAGTGAATGTCAGGTTTTCATTTTTGCAGTTTTCTAAATGCATTGCCGGTGCATATAGTTTCACATGCACAGAAAAAAGAATAATACATGTATTTCTACAAAACAGAGTATATCTGGAGTTAAATATTAGATTAAAGGATTCAGGGATTGTGCTCTTACTGAAACTCAATTCACTCAGGTTTAATAAAATGCCCAAAAACTAGATGATCCTTGCAATTAGCTAAAGGCATGAAGGAGGATTGTCTGTTCACCTCTCATGTTGGATTGGTATGACACAATTTCCTAACACAGCAAATAGGGGAGTGCAGCTTAACAGCTGAAGACTGCAGATATCACTTTCTGTGCTCACCCCAGGGGCAGGTCCTCTTGTTGACAATGATTCTGATAGAAGGGATGGATAACCTGAACAGGCAGCCTGCTTCACTTCCAACTTCAGTTCTTACAGTGTGTTATCCACAGAGAATAGCGTTAGGATAGTCAAAGAAACTAGTAACCACAAATAATTGCTTCTATGTGACAGTGCCTTCCATTCAGTGGTCAAACAGGTGATGAGTAAAGAATGGGACAATTGATTGGGATGGAGCTGATGGCACAAATCTTGTAGAAACAGAGAGTATTGAAAAGTAGGAAGTGAAGTATTTCTGAATTGAAACATGACCGTCAAGTGAGAAGGTTAAGATTATGCAGTAAGACACAAGATGTCACTTTCTAAAATATACAATATTTCTTAAAGGGACAACATTTGAAGACACATCTATTGAAGAAACAGAGAGCAGTACATCTCATCCTGTGAAAATATCAACCATTAGTTTTACTGCTGTTCCTACAACAGGTAAAAACTGCCATTCATTATTTAGTTACAAATGGGCAGATGACACAAATTAACTTTAAACAAAAAGTGAAATGTAATTGCTACACATGCTTTTGACTTTTAGAAGGAGAAAAGTTTATATCGCTATTTCTAAAAACTGTTCATATATCAATATATATATGAATTTTGGATCATCACATGTACATCTTCACTCTGGAAGAACCAGATGTTATTGTAAGTTATTCCCCTTAGTCACATTTACTCTCTAAAACATCATAGACAAATCTTTGATTTACACTGGACAGATTATTTTTAACACAGTAAAACACCATCAGATTTATTGAGAAAATTTCATGTCAGTGGTTGACTGGAACACTTGCAATGTGTAAGTAAAATAATCCACAATGACAATGGCAAAAATCAGCCAAAAGTCATAACTACCAAAGTTTTAACTTTTTCAGTCCTCAACACAGATAATCAAATTTTAAGAAGCACATTTATTGTCATGTAAAAAAACTGCAAATTCTTAAAACTCTTAGACTTGAATTAGAAAATAACTATATTTAAAATATTATGATCTGCACAGTACATTAAAGCTGAGATTCATAGTGAAACTACAAAAAATTTAAAAAACACCTACAAAAATACTGACAATCCACACAAAATGTTATTAATAATAAATACAAACAATTTTTAAAAGATGTAAATGCTTTCAGAATTAATTACTTTTAAAAAGGGTTAAATTAAAGTATATTCCTTCATAGGGAAAATATGACTTTGTCATACTATTTTTAGTAAAAGTGCTTCCAGTTAATATTTAAACCAAATAATAATATTTAACAAAAAATGAGATGCATGTCTCCTTGATTGAATTTTACTGTTTCCTAAAACTGCATATAGTTTAAATGTTACAAGGTTTGCAAAAAATTAATTAAGAAGTTAGGCCATGGATAATTTTAAAACATTTTTGAATAACTAGAATATTTGAGAGTAGCTGCTATATTTTGCAGAGTAACGTTAAAATGCTACACAGGTAATTTAATATGATGGAGTGCTATCATTGTGATGTATTGAGTATCTGTGAAGTTTATAAACTTAACATATACTAATCTATATGTTTTATCTTGCCTTTAATCAATTTGTAAAATAGTTTTTCTACAGTATGTGTTGCAAAGTATAAAAGGTGTTTCATATTTTGTGCCTTTGTGCAACAAAATTGGTATAAAATGGCTTGCGGTATAAAGTAGGTATTTTTCATGTTTTTATTCAAAGAAAAATAAGTTGATAGATGAAATGGGTGAGATGCTGTTAGCTTACCAAAAGAAGGGAGTCTTAAAATAATGATCTGTTTGATTAACACCAAACAAATTAATACTTTAAAAAATACAGAATTCTGCATCTCCAAGTATAAATAGATCAAGCTCTTCATTTACTGCAATTCCTGCATCAATAATTGAAGCAGAAACATTTATACAGGAAGTAGAGAGAATCACATATAGTCCTTCAAGTACACCAAGCTCTACTTTTACAGCAGTTACTGCAGCACTTTCAGAAACAACATCAACAGAAACAATCATTCAAGAAACAGAAAGTACCATATCTCCTTCTCCAACTACATTAATCTATACACCCGTTGTTGTTACTATGGAAGATAAAGGTAGAAATATTGGTTTTGAGCTAATGTTTTGAAAGATAAAGTAATACTACAATTTGAAAGTCATAAATTGTTCTTTGGATTTGCTCAGCTTAAGTCTTAATATGGACTTTTCTGTTTAGTCTACTTATGATTTTTGAACTATAAAATTTATAAGCATTAAGAGAATATAGCATGAATAGCTTACAAATCTACTCCCTATAAAGCTGTTCAGGTGCACATTTGTATGAAATTCTTAAATGGCAGAGCCTATCTGGATGGGTTATTTGACCTTGAAGAAGTGTACCTTCTCAATGTATTTCTATGTAAGTCCTTATGTTCAACAATACTGAGTGCCTGGATTCCATGTTGCAATCATCCTAAGAATACATCTTCCCTAATCTGCCTACATTTTTTTCTACATGTCATGACATCTTTTCCTAGAATCATAATTTGTCTAACTTCTTCAGGTAGTAAGATCCCCATTAATACAATGTTTTATATTACAGATTTAGATTTTTTATTTAAAACACTCAGCCATCTACCACCATTAAGGGCAGTGGTTTTAAACATAAATTGCAAAATAAAAGTTTGTAGCACTTATGGTATGGCATTCTACACTGACTCACCACATCATGAGTAAAATTCCTGTTTAGCTATCTTTGAGTATTAATGAGCATGATTATTTCCACAATGTAATTACTATCCATGGTGGATAAAGAAGTCAGCATACCTTACACTGAATGACAGGTTTTCATTTTTGCAGTTTACTTATTATTTCTAGCTATTATTTGTATAAGCATTAAGACAATATAGCATGAATAGCTCACAAAACTATTCCATATAAAGTTACAGGCTGTCAAAACAGATAATCTAATAACTTTTTTTGAATTATACTTATTAAGTTTTTATGCACATTCAGTTTAGCTGCTCATTTATATGGAAATATTAAATGGTAAAGCCCATTTTAAAGTCATATATGAATGGGATCTTTGATATTCAGGAGTTCTACATTGGCACTATATTTCTTTTTAGGTCCTATATGTACAGCAATATTGAGTCCCTGAATTCCATTTTGCAATCAACCTAGGATTACATCTTTCCTATTCTGACTACAAGCTCTTAATGATGTCCTGAGATGTTTACTTAGAATCCAACTTGTCCAACTCCTTCACATAGTAAGATATCCATTGTATATATTGTTTTATAGTACAAATTTTGATGTTTCATTTAAAACCATCAGCTGTCTAACAGTATTTTTGGCAGTGGTTCTTAAATATAAATTGGAGCATAAAAGTTAGCAGCTTTTATTTTATGGCATTTTACACCAATTCATCACATGAGGAGTCAAATTCTTCTTTAGCTATCTTTTAGTTTTAAAAACCATGATTATTTCCACAATGTGGTGACTACCCATGGTGAAAAAAGAAGTCAGGATACCTTCCAGTGAATGTCAGGTTTTCATTTTTGCAGTTTTCTAAATGCATTGCCGGTGCATATAGTTTCACATGCACAGAAAAAAGAATAATACATGTATTTCTACAAAACAGAGTATATCTGGAGTTAAATATTAGATTAAAGGATTCAGGGATTGTGCTCTTACTGAAACTCAATTCACTCAGGTTTAATAAGATGCCCCAAAACTTGAGGATCCTTGCAATTAGCTAAAGGCATGAAGAAGGATTTTCTATTCACCTCTCATGTGGGTTTGGTATGACACAAGTTCCTATGATAGCAAATAAGGGAGTGCAGCTTAACAGCCAAAGACTGCAGATATCACTTTCTGTCCACAGCCCAGGGGCAGGTCCAATTTGTTGACAATGATTTTCATAGAAGGAGTTGATAACCTGAACAGGCAGCCTGCTTCACTTCCACCTTCTGTTCTGACAGTTTGTTATCCATGGAGAATAGAGTTAGGATAGTCAAAGAAACTAGTAACCACAAATAATTCCTTCTAAGTGACAGTGCCTCCCATTCAGTGGTCAAACAGGTGATGAGTAAGGAATGGGACAGTTGATTGGGATGGAGCTGATGGCACAAATCTGGTAGAAACAGAGAGTATTGAAAAGTAGGAAATGAAGTATTTATGAATTGAGACATGACCGTCAGGTGAGAAGGTTAAGATTATGCAATAAGGCACAAGATGTCACTTTCTAAAATATACAATATTTCTTAAAGGGACAACATTTGAAGAAACATCTATTGAAGAAACAGAGAGCAGTACATCTCATCCTGTGGAAATATCAACTATTAGCTTTACTGCTGTTCCTACAACAGGTAAAACCTGCCATTTATTATTGAGTTACAAATGGGCAGATAACATAAATTAGCTTTAAACAAAAAGTGAAATGTAATTGCTACACGTGCTTTTAACTTTGAGAAGGAGAAAAGTTTATATGGCTATTATAAAAAACTGTTCATATATCAATGCAGACATGAATTTTGGATCATCACATGTACCTCTTCACTCTGAAAAAAACAGATGTTATTGTAAGTCATTCCCCTTAGTCACATTTACTCTCTCTAAAATGTCATAGACAAATCTCTGACTGACACAAGACAGATTATTTTTAACAGCATAAAACACCATCAGATTTGCAGAGAAAATGTCACGTCAGTAGTTGACTGGAACATTTCTAATGTGTAAGTTAAATAATACACAATGGAAATGGCAAAAATCAGCCAAAAGTCATAACTACCAAAGTTTTAACTTTTTCAGTCCTCCACTCAGAAAATCAAATTTTAAGAAGTGCAATCATTGTCATGAACAAAAACTGCAAACTCTTAAAACTCTTAGACTTGAATTAGAAAATAACTATATATAAAAATATTATGATCTGCACAGTACATTAAAGCTGAGATTCATAGTGAAATTACAAAAATTTTACAAAACAGCTGCAAAAATACTGATAATCCACAAGAACTTTTAGTAGTAATAAATATAATTTTTAAAAGATGTAAATGTGAATTACTTTTAAAAAGGGTTAAATTAAAGTGTATTCCTTCATAGGGAAAATATGACTTTGTCATACTATTTTTAGTAAAAGTGCTTCCAGTTAATATTTAAACCAAACAATAATATTTAAAAAAAATGAGACGGGTCTCCATGACTGAATTTTACTGTTTCCTAAATCTGCATATAGTTTAAATGTTACAAGGTTTACAAAAAAATGAATTAAGAAGTTAGGCCATGGATAATTTTAAAACATTTTTGAATAACTAGAATATTTCAGAGTAGATGCTATATTTTGAAGAATCTCATTAAAATCCTATACTGGTAATTTAATATGAGGGAGTGCTATCATTGTGAAGTAATGAGTATCTATGAAGTTTAAAAACTTTACATATACTAATATATATGTTTTATCATGCCTTTAATCAATTTGTAAAATAGTTTTTCTACAGTATGTGTTGCAAAGTATAAAAGGTGTTTCATATTTTGTGCATTTGTGCAAGAAAATTTGCATAAAATGGCTTGTAGTATAAAGTAGGATTTTTTTCATATTTTTATTGAAAGAAAAATAAGTTGATAGATGAAATGGGTGAGGTGCTGTTAGCTTACCAAAAGAAGGGTGTCTTAAAATAAAGATATGTTTGATTAACACCAAACAATTTAATACTTTAAGAAAGACAGAATTATGCATCTCCAAGTCTAACTAGATCAAGCTCTTTATTTACTGTAATTCCTGTATCAATATGTGAAGAAGAAACATTTATACATGAAGAGGAAAGAATCACATATAGTCTTTGAAGTACACCAAGCTCTACTTTTACAACAGTTACTGCACAACGTTCAGAAACAACATCAACAGAAACAATCATTCAAGAAACAGAAATTACCATATCTCCTTCTACAACTACATTAAGCTCTACACCTATTGTTGTTACTATGGAAGGTAAAGGCAGAAATATTCGTTTTGACCTAATGTTTTTGAAGCTAAAGTAATACTACAATTTGAAAGTCATAAATTTTCCTTTGGATTTACTCAGCTTAAGTCTTAATATGGACTTTTCTGTTTAGTCTACTTATAATTTTGAATTATAAAATTTATAAGCATTAAGCGAATATAGCATGAATAGCTCGCAAATCTGCTCCCTATAAAGCTGTTCAGATGCACATTTGTATGAAATTCTTAAATGGTAAAGCTTTTTTAATGTCATATCTGCATGAGTTATTTGATATTGAAGAGGTGTACATTCTCTGTGTGTTATATGTAAGTCCTTATGTTCAACAATACTGAGTGCCTGAATTCCATTTTGCAATCATCCTAGGAATACATCTGCATTAATCTGTTTACATCTTTACTACATGTCATGACATCTTTTCCTACAATCATAAGTTGTCTAACTTGTTCAGGTAGTAAGAAACCCATTGAATACATTGTTTTATATTACAGATTTTGAATTTTCATTTGAAACACTCAGCCATCTACCACCATTATGGGCAGTGGTTTTTAAACATAAATTGCAACATAAAAGTTTGTAGCACTTATGGTATGCCATTCTACACTGACTCACCACATCATGAGTAAAATTCCTGTTTAGCTATCATTGAGTATTAATGAGCATCATTATTTCCACAATGTTAATCCTCTTCACACAAAACTTGTAACAAGTAAGCCAACGAACCTTGGATCCTGGTTAAGAATAATCCTTTATTAAAAGCACCAACAATTCCGCATACAATAGTTAAAACAAACAGCAAGGACTAAGCGCTTTCACCCTGAAACACAGGGCATCATCAGAGTACTAATTGTGCACTACCTTCTTCTTTATATACTAAAATAGGTAACTTAATTGCACCTCGTTAAAACAAATTGTTAATGAATAATGCTTCTTTAATTAATTAATTTATAGTCAACCAGTATTAAAGTAAAAGGAACGAAAACCAAAAAGAAGTCAAATTACCATTGAAACTGACTTTGGATATTTAGGTGTATAACCAAATTCATCTGATCAATAAAACTGTTTGTGTTTATATATATAAATAAATGATTAAATATAAATATAAAAAAGCATGTGAATATTTATATACAAATAATTTACTTTAAAATTATGTATGAAAATTTTTTATATAAAAAACTGATTCATTATATGTCAAAACGTAATAGTAATAATATTAATAAATTTAATAAATTTAATAAATTAGTGAAAAATGTTAAAAAATGGTAAAAAATGTTAGAAAAAAATTTTGTTAATATATATATGTAAAGCAACATAACATATCTTAAAAGTCAAGACTTATAAATTACAATCCTATTACAGGAAAATGTAATAGATAATTTCATTTAAATGTAACACATATACAACGTAAAAAATATATACATATATGGTAGAAGAAATATATATGTTTGTAGTGCGTATAATAAAATAATAATATATATTTTTGAACAATAATCTAGTTGAAATATCAGTCTACTTTCACAATATTCAAGAATTTGTTCAAAATTGTTCTAAAATGTCTTTTAAAAAACATATTGTATACATATATATTTATTTAAAATAGTTTAATATAATAATAATTATTAGTACATATAACAATATTTAAATGAATTGAGATCTAAGTTTCAATATACTAGGTATTGAAATCTGTTCATTAATACCAAGCAATGCTGTGGCATTTAATCTTAATTGCCACAAACATTCCTTTGCTTCTAAGATCATCTTTTCATCACCACCACTACTTCCTTGATTAAAAATTCTATCAATAATGAAAAATATAAATTTTTTAAAATTAGAACAATTAATACTATGATTGTATAGAGCACTTGTAGTTTTTTTCTTCTTTATATCTCGTAGGTGTTCACTAATTCTTTGTTTGAGTTTTCTAATAGTTTTACCTACGTAGAATGCATGACATGCAGTGCATGTCGCAACATAAACAACCATTTTTGTGTTGCAATTGCACAATCCTGGACATGTAATTGTCTTAACATAATTATGAATATACAAATAAGGGCCATCATTGATGAATCTACAAACATGGCACATTCCACATTTGTTCATTTTGGAATTTTTAAACATTTCATAATTCTTGTGTTGTTCAAATAAATTCTTTAAATTTTTACCTCTACTAAAAGTTATTCTAACCGAGTTACCTAATATTTCTCTTAAGTCTTGACTTAGATCTAAAATGCTAGTCCAGGTTTCTTGCATAGCAGTAACTATTTGTTGAGAACAGTTGTTGAAGGGTAAAATAAAAGTGTCATGTCTTGAAGTAGATTGGTTCTTGTTTGTAGTAATATTAGTTGCCAGGGAAATGATGGGTTTGTATAATGTGTTCCTTTTAATTATAACTTCCCTACTCATCTCTTGAACAAAGTTTTTCGGGTATCCTCTAGCCAAAAACATATTTATAAGTGTATCTAATTCATTTTCAAATTTTAATTCATCACTCACTAGTCTAGATAATCGCACCATTTGTCCTTTAACTAAATTCTTTTTTTGATGCATAGGATGGCAACTCTCAAAATGTAAAAAGGAATTTGAGTAGGTTTTCTTTCTGTAAATCCCTGAGTGAAACTTGTTGTCATCCAAACATAGCGTGATGTCTAAAAAATTCACATTATTCACAAAGACATGACTAGTAAATCTTAAAAAATCTGTTGTTTTACCCAAAAAGTTAATAAATACATTAAATTCGTCCTCAGTTCCATTCCAAAAAATTAGGATATCATCTAAAAAGCGTAGATATAACAGAACTTTTTTCCAAAAAATGCTTGTAAATACATGTTCTGACTCCCAATGAGCAAGGACCAAATTAGCATAAATGGGGGCGCATCTAGCCCCCATGGCGACCCCCTTAATTTGTCTAAAAAGTTCTTTGTTAAAGGAAAGAAAGTTGTTTTCTAATACTAATTCTAACATTTCGGTAAGTAACCGATTTTCAGAAATGTTGTCTTGATTGTATTTATTTAAACATGCTTCAAACATCTCCAATCCTTGTTCATGAGGAATTACCGTGAATAAATTAACAATATCTACAGTCACCATTAAAAATTCTGTTTTAAAATCAAAGGTGGTCATAAATTGCCTAATGATATCAAGACAATGCCAAGAATCTTTTAAGATATATGGAATAGAATTCATAATAGGCTTACACTTAAAGTCAATATAGGCAGCCAAAGGTTCTGTCTTAGATCCCTTTGCTGACACTATCGGTCTAAAAGGAGGATGGTTCATGTTTTTATGAATCTTGGGAATCCCAAATATAGATGGGGTAATCGGAAATTCAACAGAGATGAAATTATAAGTTTGTTGATCTATTCTCCCATCCATTAGAAGTTCATAAAACAACCAGTCGATCCTAGTGTAAGCTTGATTAATCTCATTTCTACTAACTTTTTGGTATGTATCATTATCTTCCAACATCTTAGATATTCTGTTGTTGTAATCAGTATTGAGCATAATGACCACACCCCCACCTTTGTCAGGTTTCATAATTCGGTATTTGTTTGTGTCAGTAAGTTCTTTAAGACAAAATTTCTCTGAGGGTGTCATATTGCTAATACTCTGATGATGCCCTGTGTTTCAGGGTGAAAGCGCTTAGTCCTTGCTGTTTGTTTTAACCATTGTATGCGGAATTGTTGGTGCTTTTAATAAAGGATTATTCTTAACCAGGATCCAAGGTTCGTTGGCTTACTTATTTCCACAATGTAATTACTATCCATGGTGGATAAAGAAGTCAGCATACCTTACACTGAATGACAGGTTTTCATTTTTGCAGTTTACTTATTGTTTCTAGCTATTATTTGTATAAGCATGAATAGCTCACAAGACTATTCCATATATAGTTACGGGCTGTCAAAACAGATAAGCTAATAACTTTTTTTGAATTATACTTACTAAGTTTTTAATGACTTTCTGTTCAGATGCTCATTTATATGGAAATATTAAATGGTAAAGCCCTTTTTAATGTCATATATGAATAGGATCTTTGATATTCAGGAGTTCTACATTGGCACTATATTTCATTGTAGGTCCTGTATGTTCAGCAATATTGAGTGCCTGCATTCCATTTTACAATCAGCCTAGGATTACATCTTTCCTATTCTGACTACAAGCAATTAATGATGTCCCAACATGTTTACTTAGAATCCAAGTTGTCCAACTTCTTCATATAATAAGATATCCATTGACTGCATTGTATCATTGTACTACAATTTTTGATTTTTCATTTAAAACCATCAACTGTTCAACAGTATTTTCAGCAGTGGTTCTTAAATAAAAATTGGAGCATACAATTTAGCAGCTTTTATTCTAGGGCATTCTACACCAACTCATCACATGAGGAGTCAAATTCTGCTTTAGCTATCTTTTAGTTTTAAAGACCTTGACTATTTCTACAATGTGGTGACTACCCATGGTGAAAAAAGAAGTCAGGATACCTTCCAGTGAATGTCAGGTTTTTATTTTTGAAGTTTTCTAAATTCATTGCCAGTACGTATAGTTTGACATGCACAGAAAGGAGAATAATACATTTATTTCTAAAAAACAGAGTATATCTGGAGTTAAAAATTAGATAAAAACATACAGGGATTGTGCTCTTACTGAAACTCAATTCACTCAGGTTTAATAAAATGCCCAAGAACTAGATGATCCTTGCAATTAGCTAAAGGTATGAAGGAGGATTGTCTGTTCACCTCTCATGTGGGATTGGTATGACACAATTTCCTAACACAGCAAATAGGGGACTGCAGCTTAACAGCTGAAGACTGCTGAAATCACTTTCTGTGCTCACCCCAGGGGCAGGTCCTCTTGTTGACAATGATTCTGATAGACGGGATGGATAACCTGAACAGGCAGCCTGCTTCACTTCCAACTTCAGTTCTTACAGTGTGTTATCCACAGAGAATAGAGTTAGGATAGTCAGAGAAACTACTAATCCCAAATAATTGCTTCTACGTGACAGTGCCTTCCATTCAGTGGTCAAACAGGTGATGAGTAAGGAATGGAACAGTTGATTGGGATGGAGCTAATGGCACAAATCTGGTAGAAACCGAGAGTATTGAAAAGTAGGAAATAAAGTATTTCTGAACTGAAACATGATCGTCAAGTGAGAAGGGTAAGATTATGCAATAAGACACAAGATGTCACTTTCCAAAATATTCAATATTTCTTAAAGGGAAAACATTTGAAGACACATCTATTGAAGAAACAGAGAGCAGTACATCTCATCCTTTGGAAATATCAACAATTAGTTTTCCTGCTGTTCCTACAACAGGTAAAAACTGCCATTCATTATTTAGTTACAAATGGACAGATGACACAAATTAGCTTTAAACAAAAAGTGAAATGTAATTGCTACACATGTTTTTGACTTTGAGAAGGAGAAAAGTTTATATGGCTATTTTGTAAAAACTGTTCATATATCAATGTATACAAGAATTTTGGATCATCACATGTCCATCTTCACTCTGGAAGAACCAGATATTATTGCAAGTTATTCCCATTAATCATATTTACTCTCTCTAAAACATCATAGACAAATCTTTGATTTACACAAGACAGATTATTTTTAACAGAGTAAAATACCATCAGATTTGCTGAGAAAATGTCATGTCAGTGACTGACTGGAATAGTTGTAATGTGTAAGTAAAATAATATAAAATGGAAATGGCAAAAATCAGCCAAAAGTCATAACTACCAAAGATTTAACTTTTTCGGTCCTCAACACAGAAAATAAAATTTAAAGAAGCACATTTATTGTCATGTAAAAAACCTGCAAATTCTTAAAACTCTTTGACTTGAATTAGAAAATAACTATTTATTTATTTATGTATTTATTTAATTATTTGTTTATTGACATTTGATAACTGGGTTTGTCCAACTGGGTTGTGGCCCATTTTCCGTGGAGACCTGAGGAGAAAAGCTCCCGTGGTACATTTTAAAACAAGTACAATTTTAAACAATATTGATAAGCAGTTATAGCAAAACGATTCACATATGTTGGGTTACATGCATAAAGTTAAAGTTGCATTAAAAAGAAGCTAAGTAACAATTTTACATTGATATAGTTCAATAGGTCAACAATAAACATTTGTTGTTTGTATAAAGTTATGCAAATGCATAGTAGAGAGAGGTGTAATGAGGTACTGTGTATGGTCCTTTTGAGGGTACATAAAGGGAAGGAAGACTAGGTAGAGTCATGGCAAGGGCAGGTTCTGGAATTGAGAAAATAAGCTTTTAGTTAATTTTTAAAGTTTGAGGTGTGGGAGATTGAACATAAGTCAAGGGGAAGTTTGTTCCAAGCATGGGCAAGGGAGTGTTTGTAGAGTAGTTTGCCTACTGACCTTTGTGGGTGGTAGATATCAAGTAATTGTTGGTTAGAAGTACAGAGGGTCTGGGATGGGATGTAGATGGAGACTAAGGAAGATAGAGATGGACAGAAGAAGGGTTTATAAAGAATAGAGTGTAGCATATGAAATTGATAAGATAGCAGAAATTGGAGAAGTTCAAGCCATTGAAGAGAGTTTAAAGAAATGCACTGGTGTGAGTTGTATGGGGAGTTAGTAATGAATCTGGCTATTTTATGGTAAGTCTGTTGGAGTTTGTTTAGAGTGGAGGCCTGGATATTGGTAAGAACTGGGGCAGTGTATAAGAGGGAGGGGAGGAGGAGTGCCTGGTCCAGGGTAAGTCTAGATTCACGGGTTAGGAATTTTTTGTTCCGATATAGCAGACCTAGTTTCTGGTTTGTTTTTTTATACATTGAAGTATGTGAAGGTTGAACTTGAGTTTGTCATCGATAATGACCCCTAGGAGTTTTGTGTTGGTGTCAGGTTGGATAGTTGTATTGTTAGAAGATGTAATAAAAAAGGAGGTTTTGTGATGAGAAAGGGACCGGGAAAGGAAAAGTAGGAGTTTGGTCTTTTTGGGACCTGCACAGTACATTAAAGCTAAGATTCATAGTGAAACTACAAACATTTTACAAAACAGCTACAAAAATACTGACAATCCACAAGAAATTTTAGTAATAATAAATACAATTTTTAAAAGATATAAATGCTTTAAGAATTAATTACTTGTAAAAAGTGTTAAATTAAAGTATATTCCTTCATAGGGAAAATATGACTTTGTCATACTATTTTTAATAAAAGTGCTTCCAGTTAATATTTAAACCATATAATAATATTTAACAAAAAATGAGACGTGTCTCCTTGATTGAATGTTACTGTTTCTTAAATATGCATATAGTTTAAATGTTACAAGGTTTACAAAAAAATGAATTAAGAAGTTAGGCCATGGATAATTTTAAAACATTTTTGAATAACTAGAATATTTCAGAGTAGCTGCTATATTTTGCAGAATCACATTAAAATACTACATTGGTAACTATCATTGTGATGTACTGAGCATATATGAAGTTTACAAACTCAACATATACTAATCTATATATTTTTTCATGCCTTTAATCAATTTTTAAAATTAGTTTTCTACAGTATGTGTTGCAAAGTTTAAGATATGTTCCATATTTTTTGCATTTGTGCAAAAAAAATTGGCATAAATTAGTTTGTAGTATAAAGTAGGAATTTGTTCATGTTTTTATTGAAATAAAAATAAGTTGATAGATGAAATGGGTGAGATGCTGTTAGCTTACCAAAATAAGGAAGTCTTAAAATAAAGATCTGTTTGATTAATACCAAACAAATTAATACTTTAAGAGAGACAGAATTCTGCATCTCCAAGCCTAAATAAGTCAAACTCTTCATTTAACGTAATTCCTGCATCAATATTTGAAGCAGAAATATTTATACACGAAGTAGAGAGAATCACATATAGTTTTTCAAGTACACCAAGCTCTACTTTTACAACCGTTACTGCACAACTTTCAAACATCAACAGAAACAATCATTCAAGAAACAGAAAGTACCATATTTCCTTCTCCAACTTCATTAAGCTCTACACCTATTGTTGTTACTATGGAAAGTAAAGGCAGAAATATCGGTTTTGATCTAATATTTTTTGAAGCTAAAGCAATACTGCAATTTGAAAGTCATAAATTTTTCTTTGAATTTGCTCAGCTTAAGTCTTAATATGGACTTTTCTGTTTATTCTACTTTTAATTTTTGAACTATAAAATTTATAAGCATTAAGAAAATATAGCATGAATAGCTTACAAATCTGCTCCTTATAAAGCTGTTCAGATGCACATTTGTATAAAATTATTAAATGGTAGAGCTTTTATAATGTCATATCTGAATGGGATATTTGACATTGAAGAGCTGTACATTCTCAGTGTGTTTCTATGTAAGTCATTATGTTCAATAATACTGAGTGCCTGAATTCAATTTTACAATCATACTAGGAATACATATCTGTAATCTGCCGACTTCTTTTCTACATGTCATGACATTCTATTTTAGAATCATAAGCTGTCTAACTTCTTCAGGTAGTAAGATCACCATTGAAAACATTGTTTTATATTACAGATTTTGATTTTTCATTTAAAACACTCAGCCATCTGCCACCATTATGGGCAGTGGTTTTTAAACATAAATTGCAACATAAACATTTGCAGCACTTATGGTATGTCATTCTACACCAACTCACCACATCATGAGTAAAATTCCTGTTTAGTTATCATTGATTATTAATGAGCATGATTATTTCCACAATGTAATTACTATCCATGGTGGATAAAGAAGTCAGCATACATTACACTGAATGACAGGTTTTCATTTTTGCAGTTTACTTATTGTTTCTAGCTATTATTTGTATAAGTATTAAGAGAATATAGCATGAATAACTCACAAAACGATTCCATATAAAAATACAGTCTGTCAAACAGATAAGCTAATAACTTTTTTGAATTATACTTATTAAGTTTATATGAACTTTCAGTTCAGATGCTCATTTATATGGAAATATTAAATGGTAAAGCCCATATAAAGTCAAATATGAATGGGATCTTTGATTTTCAGGAGTTCTACATTGGCACTATATTTATTTATAGGTCCAGTAGGATAAGCAACATTGAGTGCCTGAATTCCATTTTGCAATCAACCTAGGATTACATCTTTCCTATTCTGACTACAAGCTCTTAATGATGTCCTGAGACCTTTACTTAGAATCCCAAGTTATCTAACTTCTTCAGATATTAAGATACCCATTGACTATATTGCTTTATAGTACAGATTTTGATTTTTCCTTTAAAGCCATCAGCTGTGTAACTCTATTTTCTGCAGTGGTTTTAAATATAAATATGAACATAAAAGTTAGCAGCTTCCATTCTATGCATTCTACACCAACTTATCACAAGATGAGTCACATTTTGCTTTAGCTATCTTTCAGTATTAAAGACCATGATTATTTCCACAATGTTGTGACTCCCCATGGTGGAAAAAGAAGTCAGGATACCTTCCAGTGAATGTCAGGTTTTCATATTTGCAGTTTTCTAAATGCATTGCCGGTACTGATAGTTTCACATGCACAGAAAGGAGAATAATACATTTATGTTTACAAAACAGATTATATCTGGAGTTAAATATTAGATTAAAGCATACAGGGATTGTGCTCTTACTGAAACTAAATTCACTCAGGTTTAATAAGATGCCCCAAAACTTGAGGATCCTTGCAATTAGCTAAAGGCATGAAGAAGGATTTTCTGTTCACCTCTCGTGGTTTTGGTATGACACAAGTTCCTATGATAGAAAATAAGGGAGTGTAGCTTAACAGATGAAGACTGAAGACATTACTTTCTGTCCTCACTCCAGTGGCAGGTCCTCTTTTTGACAATGATTCTCATAGAAGGGTTGGATAACCTGAACAGACAGCCTGCTTCACTTCCAACTTCAGTTCTGACTGTTTGTTATCCATGGATTATTTTTAAGAGAGTAAAACGCCATCAGATTTGCTGAGAAAATGTCATGTCAGTGGCTGACTGGAATACTTGTAATGTTTAAGTAAAATAATACACAATGAAACTGGCAAAAATCAGTCAAAAATCATAACTACCAACGTTTTAACTTTTTCAGTCCTCCACACAGAAAATCAAATTTTAAGAAGCACATTTATTGTCATGTAAAAAACTGCAAATTCTTAAATCTCTTAGTCTTGAATTAGAAAATTACTATATATAAAAATATTATGATCTGCACAGTACATTAAAGCTGAGATTCATAGTGAAACTACAAAAAAATTACAAAACAGCTACAAAAATGCTGACAATCCACAAAAAATTTTACTAATAATAAATACAATTTATAAAGATGTAAATGCTTTAAGAATTAATTACTTTTAAAAAGGGTTAAAGTACATTCCTTCATATGGAAAATATGACTTTGTCATACTATTTTTAGTAAAAGTGCTTCCAGTTAATATTTAAACCACATAATAATATTTAACAAAAAAATGAGATGTATGTCCCCTTGATTTAATTTTACTGTTTCCTAAATTTGCATATAGTTTAGATGTTACAAGGTTTACAAAAAAATGAATTAAGAAGTTAGGCCACGGATAATTTTTAAACATTTTTGAATAGCTCTGAGTTTGTCAATGTGTCAGGTTAATAGCACCAATAATTTAAATGCATCCCTGATGTTGTTATGCCATGTCCCTGATTCAGTTTGTATATCTCTCCAATCGTATGAGAGGTCTGATAGGGACAGAAAGCACATATTCCACTGACAACCTTAGAAAGATGATAGAATATTAGGTATGCAGTAGCATGACTCGGCTGAAGAATGTGGGTTCCAAACCCCAATTACTTGTTTGTATTGATGAGTGTCAGTTCCCATGTATTAGCCTGACAAGTGCAGATTGTAAGAGGAACACACCAATAATATGAATCAAACTCTGGACAGGACGCCGATTCCGTACAGTCGAACGGCATGCGGTCGCCTAATCGGCAGCCATTCCCGATACTGTAGGCATGTAATCAGTTGTAATAGGCATCACAAGGTAATATCATAGTCCTCACTCCCACGCAGGGGCATGAGTGTCAGATGCAAACACCAAATGCAGTGCATATGCAAGTGCGGGAGCAAGTGGGTGTAAGCCTGTTTGGCTGGCAGTATGCAAGTATTACACTGGTAAAGCAAAGTAGAGGTTAACTGAGTGTAAGAAACTGCAACCAGAGGTTAGCATTGCTTAGCACCATGCAAACCCATGCACACCCGCTCACAACTTCTTTAATGTGCCTTAATCACACCGTATCCAATGGCCTTGTTCTGCCCAGCAACAAAAATAAATGGCCTCTGCAAGGCTTGAAACCAGGACCCTGCACACACAGCTATTGTGATTTACCACTAAGCCATGGCAGATATACAGACATCAGACCTTATCACAAATGTATCATCCAGCGCAGTCATTCAACAGTATAGGAAATATATTTCATCATGTAGATGTATGTGTGAGTGTTCATTTCCAGCATATAGATACATACATATATATAGATCAGGGGTGTCCAACCTTTTCAGTTGCAAGGGCCGCATTGAGTCAACAGAAATGGTCTGGGGGCAAACGGCAAGTGAGGACCAAAAAAAAAAAAAAAAAACCCCACAGGCTTATGCGGACTAATGTGGCTGTATTGTAGGTTAATTTGAACAATAAATAAATAAATATAAATAAATTAATAAATGCATAATATTTGCCCTAAAATTCAATATCTCATTCTAATTATTTAAAAAACAGTTTGGGATGTATAGCTAGGCTTCTAAGGGCCCTAATGGCTGTTAGCCTAATATTAACCTGTGAACACATCATACAATTTGCCATTTACTACTGATATCATCCCTGGAACACCTTAACAAGTACGGATTATCATCAGAATCTCAGCATTGATTTAAGAGCAAACAAAACACACTAACAACTGTCTGTAGTATTACTGGTAAAGCTAAAAGGAAAACTTAATTCCGAGGCAATGTACTAGTATCAGACAAATCTATCAGTCATGAACAATTTTGTAGAAATTAAAGTAATTCAGTACTTTTAGTTTCCGTCAGTCTTGGAAAAAGGACATGTCTTTGCAGCCATATTTTTAGATGTAACCAGAGCATTGAAAGCGTGAACCTTATTTCTACCTAGCAAGCTTTGATTATTCTGCTTTAGCAACAATGCAATTTCCTGGTTCTCTAGTCTAAACTATACATGTGACTATCAGAATCCAGTCAGGAAATAGTATCACGGCATAAGGTTCCTTCACGGCTGATGCTCCCCAAGGATCAGTCCTTGGGCATATCCCTTTTCCATTTTTATAAATGGCATTAACTTGTATTACCTTCTCTAATAGATCTTTCTGTACTGGTGACATTATTTTGTATAGAACTGGAGCTTCCACCTGCATTTCAAAATACCAACAAAAGAATTTAAACTAAGTCATTGGTATCTAAAACATACTAACTGTAAAGTACTCTAAAACAGCTGTCATGACTTTAGGTAACACACACACACACACACACACACACACACACACACACACACACACTTGCTCCTCAACCTACATTCACATTGATAAAGCAGTAGAACTTGTGTGCTGTAGTCCAGCAGTACAAATACCCGGTCCTAGGACTTGCAGAAGGTCCCAGCCTCTCCTTCCATTCACTTACAGAAGCCATTCTAAAAAGGTAATCACCAAACTCGGTGCCAATTACTACATGTGTTACCATCTTATTCTTGAAGCTAGAAGGCCACTGGACTCTGACTCAAGAGAGTGCAGTTAGTCATACTAAATCTTAGCAGTCTACTGACATATTTCCCTTACTCTGTAGTAAAGCAATCTCAGAATTAATATGTATAACTATCACAGATTGTAGTGAAGTCATAAAATCCTAAAAGGCTACTTTTCTCTGCAGATAAAAAACATAGGCAAAACTAATGAATATTCCCCACTCAGGCATAATGGATACTCTCTCAACTAGGCATCAATCCATATGTTACCAAATGGGTAGCAAACTGGCTCACTGATAGAATCCACATAGTCAAGATAAGGGAAGCCACCTCAAGCAGTAGACCCGTAACAAGCAGCGTACCCAGGGTTCAGTCTTGGGGCCTGTTATTTGGGATATACGTTTCTGAGGTGCAGGCCAAAACCAGTGGGCTATGGCTGACAGTCTGCAGATGACTGCAAGCTGGGTGCAGTCATCAATTCTAGTAATGTGGACATCTCCAAGAGGGTCTCACTGAGACAAATTACTGGTGCCAGAAACATGGCCTCAAGATGAATACCAAAAAAGCATCATCATCCTTTGGGAGAGTGACATCCCACAAATTATCACATTAATAACGTCCTAGACCTAGACCTAAGCAGTCAATCAGTCGTGAGGGATTTGGGCACCCAAGTTGATAGCAGCCTGACTTCTGACCACCATGTTGCTTCTGTGGTACGGAAAGCCTCCTACATGGTCCACCTCATAAGTTAGGGTATCTCATCCAGGGACAAGGAGAACATAACATCCCTGTATTCTTCCTTATAAGGCCCATTATTGAGTACAAGGCACCTTTCGCGTACCGCCACAAAGCACATGCAGCAGCTAGAGACCACAGAGGTTCCTCACCAGGAGAATCCAGGGCCTCAAACATCTACTATGCAGATAGGCTAAAAGCCCTATTCCTCTGCTCAGTTTCATACAGACTCCTCAGAGGTGACCTCTGTTTGGCATACAAGGCAATCATGGACCCTACCTTGATGAGACTGCTGCATATCCGAGTCACGTTCCACTCAAGTAACCCACATGCGGCCTCAACCTGGTCTGTGACATCAACAAGACTTGTTGGCGGGACAGATTTGTGTCCCAGTGACTCCCTCATCTATGGAATAGTCTCCTCTCCACATCAAGCAGAACCTCTTTACCCCTTTTTAAGCACAACCTGGATAACTGGATGGGAAATGTCCTTGCTGGATAGGGGCATTGGGTGCTGACTTGTCTAAACATGGGCCAAACTCTTGGCTAGGCTTATAAGGGCCTCAGGGCCAACAGCCTAGTAACCTCATATGAGCCTATGAATGACTCTGTGACAGCTGTAGTGAGTACAACTGCAATTTGAGATGGAATTTGACTAAAATAATTGAAATTTCCTGCACTCACCCCAACCCACAAAGCGAAAGCTAGGACATGCTCAGAAACCCAGAATGAAATGGAAACAAACACCAGAATCAAAACAAAAAAATCTCTGGGAATATCCCTTTAAAGTCACTGATGAACTCAAACATTCCTGTCAGTCACTGAATCCACTCCATCCAAAATTCACTGATTCATCTTACCATCACTCTACATCACCTCTGAACTCCTGCCACATTTACCAAGTACCGCATGTTAATGTAAATGCCTGGAATCTGTCACATGGAAAGTGTTAATTATCCACCCATTATTAAATACTGTACTTCTCTGTGCAAATCCATTATTCTGCATTATAGTGGTATGTGCAAACACTGAATGTGATCTACAGCACTATTGTAACTTTAAAATATTCTTTACTTTGTAAGTTGTGAATAAAAGTGAATCCCCAATTGTCCAGTTCGCCATTCTATTATGGCTTTTTTTAATTACTTCCAATAAATGAAACAGCAACTTATTTCTTATATCAGAACATCTACAGTAACTTGAATCTGCTTACTCTATCAATTTTCCAAATAAGTTGGTCCATTATTATCCAAACAAGTATCTTGGAATATATATGACTTTGTCACTAGATGCATTACTTGCTCTTGTAGCCATCTTATTTGTACATTTCTTTCCAATTGGTGACATGTAAAGTTTGTATACATCTCTAAAAATTTCACTGATATGTATTCATACATTAGACTGCACATAGCTTTATTTTTCTTTTTACTGCGATATACTAACCCAGACTGTGTTACTACTACCTCTCTGCAAATAAATGTTAAACAAAATAAATGCTTACTTCTGAAGAAAAGATTAAATCTAGAAGGCATTTATTGAGATGGGCAAAACTGCCCGGCTGGTTAACTTCCATATGAGCTTACTAAGTAGGAAAGCAGGTAGTCAATCCTAAAACAGACTACATTTGTACAGAGTACATTTTGGCATACTTATTCTCACCAATTCAAATGTCCTCAATGACTCTATGAGGAGTTCACTGTCTCAAAAATGACTTATGGTAATAAACCCTTATTTCTTCACAAGAATCCTAAGCATAATAAATATACACTTACAGTAACAAATAGAGATTTCAGTTACAAGCAAACCACCAAGCAAACAAGTACACTACAATTCAAAAGCAATGAACTACAATAATGAGAATAACAAGTATAACTAGAAACAAGCACCATATCAGACCAACACAGAAAAACAAACAATTACCAAGCAAGGGACACATTATTGTTGGACCTGTCGTTTCTTAAGAAGGCGTACCCTACTATCATTACCCCCAAACCCCTTAACAAAACAGGTACAACAAATTACAAAATTCAGAAAGAAACTAGTTGATCATCTAAACTTGTACAGAATACAACCCCAGAACAAGTCTGACCACTATAGCTTAGCTTACCTTTTACTGCTGTAAAATAATAGATGTTGAATGTAGTCAGGTAAATAAATCCAACTTCTTTGCCGCGATCTCACTGCAAATGAAAAAAAAACGACCGAACGGTGTTTTGGCGCATGCGCATACCAGCTGAAAGACGCTGGCAAGAAAAAATGAAAAAATTTTTCGCATGCGCAGAAGAGCTGAGGGACGTGAAAAGTTAAATTTCAATTTAAGGGTCGCGGGCCACATGGAAGAGCTCTGGGGGCCGCATGCGGCCCGCGGGCCGCGGGTTGGACACTCATGATATAGATATATAAGGAACATCCCATGTGACAACAAAGCATTACAAAGGAATGAAAAGGGAACACCAGCAATGCCTGTATTATGTAGTAGTGTTGTCCTATGTAATATCAAGACTCCCTCTGACAGATATGTGTCAGTCATACATGCAAACTTTTGTACATTGGCCATATACATCACTCTGTGCATGTTATTTACACTAACACAACAGTTCCTGTCCAATCATTATGTGAGAATAGTACTCTTTCAAGGTGCTGTGGTGACATCATCATCATCATGATAAAGGTACATGGGGTAAACATAGAGGGACTGGTAGTGCTGTGTGTACAATGGGGTCGTCTGCATCATGTGTACCTGGAACATTTAGGAGTCATGTGCTTACTAGGATTGTGCGCCTAGGAGACAGGGGTGAGGACAGCTGGAGTATGTTGTAATGCATATTAAAAGGATTATATGTGTCCAGTGGACACGTGTGAAATGGACAGCTATGTGTGGGGCGAATGTTGTTCTAGGAATTGATTGGCCTTTTGCTTCCATAGGGTGAGAGTGGGATGTGGGATAAGGAGAGTAGGTAGCTTGTGGAAGATAGGTAGGGTAGGATGACAGACAAGGCAGCATACAGGGTCGGTATATGACACATGTGGGAGGATACACCTCGAACGGGGAGGGGTGTTCAGCATTCACAATCCCATGAGCCCCCAGATGGAAACAGTGGGATGAAGGTCCCCAGCCATGGGCAGCCACCACTGCACTAAAACAGCTGCAAAGGTGGCAGTGCTGGGGGCTGTCTAGGAGGGGCAGACTCACCCTGTAAATGTGGCACTCTGCCCTTGAGCTGGTGTATCTGGCCTTGAAACCCCTTATTGAGCCCTCTACGCACCACATCCAGGACTGCACAACAGTGGACATGTCCCTGTCTGGACCTGCTCTCAGGGGGGAGAATCCCCATCCTCAGTGGCGGTACCACCAGAAGGCAGTGCAGAACCAACAGAGGTGGAGGTCCAAGGCTGGGCCCCAGATGTGCTGGTGCCTGGTGCCATGGCCAGCTGAAGTGGGACAGGAGGTTCTGCCAGGACCTCCAAACCCATACAGCCTATGGTGTTGCAGTTTAAACACAGATATGGCTTAGTAATAGTCAACAGCATTCAGGATTACTTACAACAGCATGCATAGATATGACCATCAACCCAACACAACAGATGGTATACATTTTCAGAGTGAGCACAACACATGCATATATACTGCATGACATCTGTACAACGAGTAGAAGGCTTGTGACTACAGCTATGAACAGTGGCCCATTATTGGCATGTCACTGAGAACCCCAGACAGTGTCTGTCATACCACTGTTTCATGTGACATTTGTCCAGTGAGGGATGTGATAGCAGTAACTCATCACTATCACTATGTACTGGCTGCAATCCTCACACTATGCTCCTGCTTTTCACAGATGTGTGTTCAGTGAGTAACAAAGGAACAAAATGGTTCCCCACACTGACCAGTCCACGGATGGCCCTACAGTTGGGGGCCCCTCAAAAAGAGCTCTGTCCTGTCATATTTAAAACATGCAGAATAGCCATTACCACACACACCTTGTTAAACAAGCAGTTGTCTCAATGCAGCATAACCACACTTACATGCTGTAGTCATGTCTGGCACATCACCCTCCTGTCATTAGGCTA
>NC_056734.1:469060600-469083100 GCF_019279795.1 Protopterus annectens | reverse complement strand
GTAGTTGTCATTATTACCAGGACTGCTACCCTAAGTATATCTCACAATGGTCATATACACAAGTTCTGCCACTGTCTGTCACCTTACATGGGGCATTTGCTACCAAGCACATTAATGCCACATGCAGTGATGTCATGGTATGGGTGGCAACTGCTAAACCAAAACAATGAGACAATGTCCTGCTGTTATTATGAGGTTGTCCAGTGTCTGTCAGTCTGGGCTGTCATGACCGAACAACAACCTTCAACACAGAGCAAATGCATCCATATTACATGTCTGTGTGGATAATACCTAGGTCGCATTTACCCATATAGCCGCATTCCAAGGCAAATGTCCTACACACAGAAGTAACACCCTGACACCTACATGACAATTGCAATGGATGCTTATGCTAACCCGTGCTAGATGTGTGGCTTTAGTAATCCATTTGCTCAATGTAGAATCTACATTGGGGAATACCGACATCTGTGCAGTGAGGAACACCTGGCTGATGGCTCTGTAGTGCACAATTGAACTACCACCATAACTTAGATTCAGACATGTGGGGTGTAACAGTGGTATAGACCATACTAGGTGGTGGTATACACATATTCATAAAGGCTACTCACATGTAAAGACCACTACTCTGACATAACGCATCACAGATGAGTCAGGTACAGGTGACAGTGGCAAATGCTGCATTCTAGGTTGTATACTCATATACATCCACCACCTTGTTCCCAGACTGCCAATACATATCCATATGTGGTATGACATAGTATGGTAGACCACCAGATAACCCATGATTGGTGGACTGTACCTAAGCCTACATCAACTGTGTAATGTACCCATGTACAGACACAGCTGCATAATATGTTATGCAATGCAATAATACCACTGTTTGTAACCTGCTCAGCCATACACATACCAGGGTCCCTTGGATGTTGTCAGCATTAACACGGTTGGCTGTTGCTGTACACCAGTAAACAACACCCTCATGGTTGAATATGACCTAACCATATCTGCCCTTAATATGTATATCCCACACTCATACAACATATATTACATTACCATAGCTTTCATTTACCTTTCTACATACAGGTGGCTACAGTCATTACACATATGCACATGGCAGATAGCATACTAACACTACATAAGGTTAGATACCTATGTTGACTGAGGTAATATCCCCTCTCTGCTGGTCACCCATGACACCTATCATTATCATACAACACCCCATGTGGCATGTATGTCTTTAGACATGTCCACCTAATACAATGCCTACAAACATACTCAAATAACAGGACCATAGGACCTACACAAGGCCTGTAGTGACAGACTCAGTGAAATCCAGCTTTGCTCTGTATGTTCCTGAGTAGTCACAGGTGATATGCTCATGACATGCACAGCCATGTGTGGCCAGAGCTCCTACATATACCCCATGTCAACAATTGCAAGCCGTGCATGCTGTGTGCTGTCTGTACATTAGCCTTAGTACCGCAATAGCCAGTACATGCTGGGGTGAGATGTTTACAAGTCACAGACCTCGCACATGCTTGATTGAGTGTACTACCTAGCTCTAACAGAGCACATCGCTGGCACTCTTCCAGTACACATGAGGTGTGTGTGGCACATATGATGTGCTCACTGTTGACCATTACAGTGCCCTGGCTTCACCATGGCACTGTCAAGTAACAGTTTGTAATAGCATGACATGGAATAATGCTGTGTGTGTCACGCTGGTATGGGCTGTTGTAATATATGTACACTTGGCTACTCAGTGAAAATGGTGGTGTCCTACCAGTACATGAATACAACATCCATTATTGTGTAATGCTGGGCTATGTTTCACACATAGTGTGGGGAAGATGTGAAATGTGTCCTTTTGACCTGCTAGTGCACGTACTGATGTAGACTGCATATGGGTACATGTATTGCTGTTTGTGTAGATTCCATGTGTGTGCAGTGTCTGATGTCTGAAGGTGACTGTTGCACAACATGCTTTTGCAATACAGCCTCAACATTGCTAACTGTATATGGTGATATGCTCTAAGTACAGTAAGCCGTACATGAGGTATGAACAGATGTTTGGATATGACTACTAAGTGGAGGGGCTTCTTTGCAAATGAATAATTACCAAGGACAGCTCACCAGTTTGTTACAACCAGTCCTACAATAACCTGTGTACCTGCTAAGGTCAGGTTTTGTTAATTGAAGTGGAAGACAGACAATGTAGCATGCTGTAAGGGTGACACCAAATGCAAACCCCATGACACCTGTAACAGTAATACCTCCCCTATGCATATATTGTGCATATATCAGCACAGTTGTCAAAGGAAAGAGTCAGTAAGCATTGTACCAGATGTGATAGTGCTGTACTGCTGTAGTACCTATCATGAGATAGGCAGGTGTTTGATTCACAGTACTGGCATGTGTGGGTGTGTGTCCATATATGTCACGTATGGTTGAGAATGCATCCCACATGTTATCACTCTCCTGAACACTGTTGTTGACACCAGTACAGAGTGAAGTGTAGAAAGAAAGGCATAGGCAGGTGGTTAAACCTCACACATGTAAAGTGTCTGTATGTGTGTGACATAGGTGTATATCTTTGTGAATGCTGGTGTGTGTGTGTGTGTGTGTGTGTGTGTGTGTGTGTGTGTGTGTGTGTGTGTGTGTGTGTGTGTGTGTGTGTGTGTGTGTGTGTGTGTGTGTGTGTGTGTGTGTGTGTGTGTGTGTGTGTGTGTGTGTGTGTGTGTTTGTGTGTGTGTATGGCTGTCCATGTGTATGGCTGTCCGGTTCCTGGAGTGAGGCTGTAATGTTAATGCCCCCTCCCCCTATCCACTCAAAGCAGTCTAGCATCCCTGTTGATATCATCAGTCATAGATGGGCATACTAACCGCATGTTAACATGTATGTCCTGGGATATGTCCTTTTGTTACATAGCCTACTGATGGACCCCCCCTCCCCAAATACACTAACTGCACTGTAGTATCCCTGTCAGTGTCTTAGGCCATTCCAAATACCTGTAAATGTATAATCTCTGTGGCGCGTTTAGTAATTGTGAAGTGCTATAATGATGATATGCACATAGGCAGGGGTTCTCATCCGAACACTGGAAACTGTGTGAGTTTGTCAGAGTTTGTGTTACTGTGTCTGGAATCCCTGAGTGTGTTGGTGAGTCTGTGTTTGCATGCTGTCATGGCAGTGGATATTACTACTTCCCAATGAAAAGCCACTATTTCCACTGGCCTTTACCCTTGTCATCCAGCATACCACTCTTTTACCTACTCCGCACTCCAGGTAACTATACTTGTGATGTCACCCACTATGGATGTGATGGCTCTGAACACAGTAGCTTACTACACAGCTATCATGCTCTTGGATCATTAGAACAATAAACATAATTGAAACAGGGGTGAATATAACTGTGATGTGGAAGCCACAAAGTGCATGTAGCTATTGTCATACTAGCCTGTGGGTAGTCCACATGTACATATGGGACTCCCATAAATACCAACATCCCCCAGCACATGCAACTACACCTAAAAGAGGAAGGCAGAACATCAAGATCAATATGCTGTTAGTGTTGTTACACATGATACATGCTGTCAAACGTACAAAGTGCATTCTAAAACTGCAGTACATGGTATGTCTGCTGCCTGTCAACACTACTCAACAATATTAATCAACAATTGTCTACCTAGTATGTCCACCCTGTGCATCAGACCATATGAACATGTTCCTGCACCGATGGTGTGGATGACAGGGATGTGACACAGGCATCATCATATGCACAGGGTGATAATGTTTGCCAGAGGCCTAGGTTGTGCCATTGGATAACATCATGCCTGTGTGTTAGGGCCTGTGATATTATTGGGCGTATGTGGATGTTATGAGTGTGTGTGCTGAGGTGCCCTACATTTGTTTCCACTGTGTGTGTATGGATGTACACAGGTCTGGCATGTGGCTGGCCTACACAGGGGTAATATTGACAGCTGCAGACAATACAAGGCAGGTGTCACAGGTCATGGTGTCTGGCCATGGCCACATGACCTGCGCTTGCCAGGGCTTGCATGGGCACTACCAGGCAGAGGTGCAGATTGGGTACCGTCTGATGACACTTGTCCACTGGAATCGTGTCCCTGTTGGGACCATCCAGGATCACGTGCACGTGGCCTGCTGTGTCCTGGTGTGGACTGCACAGCACCAGCAGCACTGCTGCTGCTACCGCCACTATGGGAGTGGGGATGTGCAGTAGTATGTTCACGTAGACCTTCAACAGGTGATGTAGCTGGCCTACGTCCATGTGCCCAATGCCTCACTCCCACCAGATGTTCCAGCACAGACATTCCATGCTCGAGGATTGACATGCCATGGTCAAGGACTCCCACCATGTCACCCAATCATCTATCCAAAACATTTTCAAGATGATGGTGAGCATTTGCAAGTGCCTGGATGTTGTCAGTTAATGAACGGACAGCAGCCCTCTGAAGCCTCAGACCATCTCTGTTGTGCCATTCAGCATGTGGCTGTGCCTCCATTACAGCCTGAAACATGCGTCTGGTGACTCCAGCTGATGTGCTTGGTCTCACAGGGGCATGTTGGCCAGTGGTTCTCCTACAAGCAGCTACAGCTACATGCCTGTGTGGGACATCACCAGTCTGTTGAGTGGGATCATGGTGTGCAGGCACACCTTCCATAGTCACCACACTTCCCTGTTCCATGCTACCACCCGCCAACTGTCCTTCCTCTATGGCCAGTGGTGATGGGGTATGTGCAGGCAGGGGAACTGTGTGCGAGGATGAGGGGGAGACAAGTGGAATGGCAACCAATGGCACAGATTCAGCCCCTGACAACCCTGCCTGTGCCTCAGCATACTATCATCATCATCACTGCTAGAGTCTGTGGGGACACTAACATCAGGTGGACCGCAGGAGGGCAACACACCTACATCAACACCTGTGAGGGAAGACAAGAACTGTACATTACAAGTTGTACCAGACACACACAGACTGAGACACACACAGACACAGACAGAGACACACACACAGAGACACACACACACACACACACACACACACACACACACACACACACACACACAGACACACACACACACACACACACACACACACACACACACACACACACACACACACACACACACACACACACACACACACACACACACACACACACACACACACACATACACACACACACACACACACACACACACACACACACACACACACACACACACATACACACACATACAGACACACATGCTACATGCAGGTGATATGGCAGATGGCATTCAGCTTAGTCAATTATAGTTTCACCTTAGGCAATTATAGTGATAGTTATCATACATCCCTGAGTTGCACACAACAGAATGCATGTGGCATAGCAGATGGCATTCACCCTACATAATTATAGTGGTGGTTAGCATACATACCTATATTGCACCATTTGTGCTAGTAGCCTATGCCCCATACCTGCAACGCAATGCATGCACTTTCCACCATTGTACTGCACTGCCATGGTGTGTGCAACATACACCACATGTTAACAGATCATCGCTGACCTTTGTACATCTGCCACTGATGCTTTGTGATGGCCACCACCCCTATGTGTGAGGACATGTGAGGTAGGGTATGTTGACTGCATACTATGTTTGCCTGAGCCCTAGCTTGCATATCTCCCCCAAAGCAATGCATGTCTGTTCAACATTATTCTGCCAACCCCTGAGCTGAGTGTAGACATTGTGCATGTGGCTGTACACACATGTTTGACATGGCTGTCCCTACTTTGCAATGGTGGCACAGACCAGCCTGCTGTGTGGCGTATGACCTTGTCAGTCACATGTAGTATGACATGTCTTCTGCTGACGTGTTGAATGACATGCATACATGTTTAGCACAATGGTGTCCTTTCCAATCTATAGTACGGTAATGGCGTCCCAGTACAGGGACATGTTATACTAACATGGGCCTTCAGCTGATGCATCGTTGTCTGTCCACCCTACAAATATGCAGGGACATACTGCACATTGAGTTGATGTGCATAGCCATTGCAGGGCATCATGCAGCTTCGCAATTGCTATACAGTTTGAGCTACTGACACAGTTCATCGCTATGACTATGTTCACATACAATACATATCTAATGTGGAATGTGACCCACATCACCGAGGTGTATACACAATAAACCCTAATGTGGAATGTGTGACACAGGTCACAGAAGGGTATACGGATGACACCCCTGCACATCTGCAACCATATTACTGATACCTGGCAACTATGCCCACACATGGCTAACTTACAAATACTCTATCTCCCACATGCCATCTGTGTACCTCACACACATGAAGAGCAGGCATGACAGTGATGTCTGACACCAGCAAGGTGAATGTACTGTATGTGTGGCTTGATATGGATGTATGTTGTGCAACACATGTATGTATTTGGATGCTGTATAGGCGAATGCTTCCATGTCGTGACACACTCTAGGTGTTCAAGACATGTTATGTGGGAGTTTCATTTTATGCCTACACAAGCTGTGCACAGGCCTGTATGATGTTTAGTGTTTCACATCTGCAATATCACCATTACACAAAGGCCATAGTTGTATTGTGTTGAGCCAATGTACAACAGGGTGTACACACATGTACATCACTTCTACTGTGTGTTTTGCTTCATGTCTCTGGCCATCCTCCATGGTCATGTGTACACATGTTCAGTCCAATGGTTGTGATGGCTATCTTATTTCACATGTCAGTGTTATCCCATATGACATACACCCATAGATGTCATATGCTCCACTGAGGACAGGGTTATGCAGACAAAGGGTGGTATGTATGGGATGTGAGACATGTTCTACAGGATAGTTGAGCAGTGTTGCAGTCAACCCACTACATGTCATGGACATGTCTGATAGCACAACATTGTGTGACATTCATACCAAGGGTGTACTCCACAAGGGTGTATCCTGTGGGCCGGGCATACTCCAGCTCCAGCACATTAAGTGTGTGTGCACACATATGCTCTCTGTACAGTACTGTTCATATTCACAACATGTGTAATGCTGATATGTAGTACCTGTCCCTACAGTGGAACACACCTCCACCATTGTATTCACTGTTGTCCACACATCTGGCAATGACAGTTTGGAAGGTTTAGTGTAGGTGTTTCATATAATCTTCAGTTGTTTCACATAGGTAAACAGTGTGATGCATTGCAGGTCTGACGAGTGTCCATTACCAGGACCACCATACATTATGTGTACGTGTGTTATGGCAGATAGCATGCAAGTAATATGTTCCTTGCATTATCAAGCCTGGTAAATAATAACAATTTCACCTGACACAGGCTGCTGTCACTGCAAAATTCCAGAGGTACCTAAACAGGAGTGTTACAGCAGTAAGATCATTATCCACACCTGTGTGTTAGCTACAGGGTGCAATGTCTATGTTAGCACATAAGCCAGTATAATACACTATACTATGGAGTATGCACATCTGTGCATACATAGAGTAGCAGACTATAGTAGGTGGCATGTGTGCATACATGCCTTGCATATGATGTTACATTACATATTGTACAGTAACACATGTAACTATGTGATATATGGTTGTGTCATATGTGCAGTAGTGACTTACCAGGCAACTCCAGGCTCGGTGGTTGAGAGACACCCACCTCCACAATACCAGCTAAAGCTTGTGGATGGAGGTCTGCAGGTGTTCTCAGGCTGGCCAGTAGCTCCTTGGTATGTGTGAGTGGGGGATGGGTTTGTGGCCCCCCACCTGTTGCACCTTGTTCCCTGGTGATTGCATTAGCATGCTGTTTCGTCCATTTTATCAGATCAGTGCAGTGTCGGCGCACCTGCTGATAGGTGCAGTTGTGACCTCCAACATCATTTATCCTCCTACAGAGTTCCTCCCACAGGGCATCCTGCTGCTGTGCATCCTGTGGCACATGGCTGAAGAGCATTGTGTAGTTGTCGAGGAGGTATGGAATGAGGACCTCATCCTCCAAGCGGCTGTAAGGCGGCAGTCTGCTATGTGGCATACCTGGAAGACATAATGATGGAGACAGGTCACAGTAACTCACAGAGAAGCACTGCAGTACAGCTGAACATACATGTGTATCACATTTATTAAGATTAAAAATATGTCTTTGTAGATCTACATGACACTAACACCACTAACATATATAAGTCACACACATTTGACACCTACTGGTGATGTGATGTTATTACCATATGTATGTGTGTCATGTGATGACATTGCTCATACAATCTGTGGATGTTGTCTTGACGTGGACATGTCTGTTTTCCTGTAGTGATGTCTTTACCTATCAGCACATGCCTGGATGTGTTCACATTAATGCAATCAACCTTAATGCTGTGTATATGCCACATATATAGTCATACATAGCCATTAGGGACATGACCTGTGACTCTGCAGACTTGCAAGCATGTATGTGTTTTGCCATATACATCTACATAGCACTATACAGCTGTGTAGCATCCTGCCATGTATTGCCTGTGTTGCACATATGTAACACATGGGACAATAGCTAGCCTGATGGTATTTGCAGGTTGGAGATCAACAATGACTTGTATGGTCATAGTGATCTAGTAGGCTATATGCCCTGGGCCATTTATGAGCCTAGGCAGAGAAGTTACCTAGCTGTAGGCAACAGACAGGTATGTTTCAGTGGCTAGTTCAAGCAGTGCCACAGAACCGGTACACATGGTTACTGTTATATTTGGCATGCGGTCATCACACCATGTCACAGAGAGGTGTGATGTGCAGCATCACTGGACAGGGATGCATAGTATGGCAAGAGTATGTTAAGTGTATGGGACAGGGATCTGTCAGGCATGTTGTGATCCTTGTACTACAAGGGTGGATGTCCATGATGTATGTGTTTATTTGGGATCAGGATGTGTTAAGTGTAGCATGTCCAACACCTCTGGGTTGGACATGGCTTTATTCAAGGTATTCTGCATGCTACATAGTGAAGCTAGGGACTGTGAAGGGCAGTGTAGGCCATCTACACGTGGGCAATAACCCTTAAAGGAAATATGTGATCTATTATGGGTCACATGGGTGTTGAGTATGGCTGAGCAGTTATCTCTATATTTCTGGATGGCACCCTGTCATGATTAGGGGTGCCACATATGACTACCTGTCTTATGTGGTGATGTAACTATCAAAGGGAAGTACTGTCCAGCTGCATCCCATGTACACAGTTGCCATTATGTTGATCACTGCCTAAGTGGTAGTTAATAGGTACAGGGTTTGTAACATAGGGGATGACAATGCAATACTTAGCTGTCAGATTGTGGCCATACATCACACACCACACATCTGACACACTAAGGCCCTTCTGTATGTTGAACACAGCATACAATGAGACGATTACTGCTTCTAGTTCATAGTCATTTGCAGATATCAGTAGGCTGATGACTTCTGTGTTAGTACCAGGAATGACCCCTGTATTACTGTGACTGGCACTGGTTTGATGTGTGTGTATTCGTCAGACACCTCCTGTAGTGTGGGTTCCGCCGGCAGTCCAGTTTCCAACCACTCCTGTGACATAGGAATATACACCTAGTTTACTGAGTGTAGCTAGAACACAGTATATGTGATGGTATCCTACAACCTGGCAAAATCATGATATGCAGTGTGAATCAACCCTACTGTCATCTACATCTGTACCGAGTACATCAATTACATTGACCATGGTCCATGGCCATACAGACCAGACTCAGCAGGGTAGTTGTGCACTATGTTCCATTATTAATGGTGTCTCCCCTTTTGTGGTGTGTGATAACTATTGCCGTGCAACATTCGGTGTGTACACAGCCTGATATGGAGCTATGATTGAACATGATGTGTATGTGGATAGCTGAATGTTCTTATATTTGTGTAGAATACACCCTGGGATGTTGACAGGTCCCATGGAAGCTGTATTTATGGCATTAGAGAGTGCAGCTTGCACCTGCATAGTCATTAGTGCAGGAGCCCTGCAGGTGTACATGGATATATTACTAAGTGTACCTGTTGGGGGTGGGGGGGAGGTGGGAGTGGGTTTAGGTTCTCCGAGACCCTATCTGGATGAACGGGTGCTATTTCTGTAGGTGCAGAACTTCCCATGCCATAGTGCTGTGCAGCACGGCAGGTCTTGTCATTGCCATTATGATTAATGACACAGCTATAGAATGCTCTGTGCTTGGCCTCATAATATGTGGCTGATTGGTTTCACAGTAGCTTTGCGTCATTTTATATGGTGTATCTGCATCTTACCAAGGCTGACCAGGGATCACCTACACTCATGTGTGTTCACTCTTGCAACAGTTACTACCTTCTGTGGTACAGTTTAAAGCATAGTACCACCAGTTTACCTACTTGTTTATGTTGGGTTGACTCCTGGTTCTGTTTCAATGGCACAATCACTGCACATATGTGATTGCTTATGGTTCATTTGTGTAGGATTCAGCATTTGCACATGTATTGTCCATCTGTATGGGTGCCATGGCACTCACCACTCTGCTTTTAGGAACCATAACATTGGCATTGGAGACTAACTATGTGTAGCATACTCTTAGCCCTGTTTGTGTGACTACTGTGATCCAGGTCAGGTCGGTCGATGGAATCCAACATGCATTGAGCAAAGATGTTGGTACATGAGGAGTCTTCCCAGTTCATAATGGAATAGTTGAGAGTAGCCAATATTATGGTTCTGTCTCAGACCTAATCTTCCCCATTACAGCACATTATGACAGTTGGGAAGTCCACGGCCTGGTGGGTGATCTGTCTCAAGTTGCATTTTGAATTCCACTGTGGCACAAAGGTAGTTGCTCAGCATAATGCCTCTGATGCTATGCAAGTGCAATTAGCGTGGGGGTGTACATATCCTTCAGGCATATGGACACACCTGCGGCCCATGTATTCCAATATAGGATAATGGGCAAAAGTTGAGGTATGTGTTATAACATGGTCATACAGGTGTGCTCTCTGGAGCATTGAAACATGTCTCAGCCACTGCACAGATGTGTTCTCCATGTTAGGGATTGACATATGTGTGTCTGTATAGTGTTTCTGAAATGTATAATTATGTAGCAAGAACCACAGTTTATTGCTTGGCTGTCCCTGTAACAGCAGAGGACCCTCACCTGAACCATGCATGATAAAGGTACTATGGGGAAGCATGAGCCCTAGGCTGTATCCAGATTCCCAGGGGTGACAGGTGCAGGCCCTGTCTGGCAAAGCATCATGGTCTGTCAACCATGTTATCCCAGGATGACAGATACTGGATACCCTGTGACATGCACCACTATACTAGACAATTATGGAATACAATTCTTTTGTCCCTGTACTGCAGTATCATTCTGGCCAATGACAGAATGCTACCTAGGCCTTGGGACATACCTGCATGGGCTGCAAGACCTGACAGTTTATATATGTGTTTCCATGCAGTCCAGGTTACTGCATCACAGGTCCTGCACAACAACATGGAATATGCCAGAGCCATGTGTATAGTTCAAAAGGTGGTCTGAGTGTATGTGTATGTGGCTAATCATGGCAGACAGGCAGCTGACAGTATGTATGCCCTTGTATAGGTCGGTGTGTAACATAGTGCTAGAGTTTGCATTCACAAACGAGTACTGTTGGGCATGTTTCCAGTCATGTGTTCAGAGGTGTGGCACAGTTATGCAAACTATGTCATACAGTTTGTGTATTTCGGTGTCTGTCTCATTCTGCTTGGGGGGTCACTTGTTTGGCCAGATACTTAGATGCGTCTGTGAATGTGTGTAATCTCCGGTAGTGTGTGTGGCTGTCCTCACTGTGTTCTGGTAAGGGTATGTGTTGGTTGTGTTGATGAGCTGCATGTGTTAATCTGCACCTCATGACTGTCCAGTCCAGTCATGGCTGTAGACTGGGCTACCTTCCAGATTACCCCTGTAGCTGTATCCCAGACAATGTGTGGGGCGTGGTGTTAGGTGGGTCTGGCAGTGTACATGGCATAGAGATTACATTCTTCCAGGATGGCCACATACACAACGCTGACATTAGGAAACATCAGTAGCTGACTAGTGGACATGCTTGTATGAGCAGTCAGTACTACATGTACCAAGTACTGGATTTAGTTTAAGTAGTGCCTATGAAGATGTTTTAGACAGTGATGCTCACATGTAAATATCTGTGCTATGGACATGCCAACGCTGGCTATTACAGAAACATTGTAGCTACCTTTAGCGGCAAGCCTCCTCTGAGGAACACATCACATCCTGTTAGTTGATTACAGATGATGCAAGTGTCTACAGGTCTGTTTCCTTCTCTGGGTATATACTCACATATCCAACAGGACCATGAGCTCTGTTGGGCACATACACCCACTCCCCAAACAGAGTCTTGTATCAATAGGCTCTGATGCCACTATCAACATGATGAGGATATAATCAGATAGTGTGAGCCATCAGCTATGATGCGGCTTTTACACATGGGCAGCTGTGGCCTACATCTTACACTCCTACTGCAAATGTTACACTGGGGTTAAAGATGATATGCAACCTGTTTCATTACCAGTGCTGTGCATTACCATACATACAGTATGTGCCGGCGGCTGTTAGGTTGGCAATGAGAGGTCGGGCTACACAAACCTGGTAGTACAACCAGTGTGTCTGTACTCTCGATATTCACTCTATGTAGGTGTGCACATAGCTATTTGGCCCAGCCCTGTAACAAGGGTCATTACACATTTGCATAACATGTACACATGCACAGCTATTATTGCTTGCAAACGATAGTAGAGAGGTGGATATTACATGTGTTATGTGCATGGATAGTTACCTGGCTCCTCCAATTATCTTTGCTATCATGCTGCTAACCTGTCAGATGAATACTAATGCTATGTATCCTGTCATTGAGTATTGTAATTGCCAATAGATATAACTACTGTTTGCATAACATAACAGAACCTCTATGTAGAATAGAATACAGATCTGCCTGGAATACTGTACAGTACACAGTTATTGGCACAATATCCCACAATGCCCACCTTTAACATGTTCATCTTACTTATACACCCATACATATGTCGACTGTTACAATATATCAACATATACTATCCCCTGTTATAGCACATACTTGTTGGACCAATCCTGACACTGACAGTGGCTGGAACCGAATTGGTGGGTTCCAAGCCCATAACATCCCTTGTGGTGTATGTGGAGTGTGCCGTGTGGCCTACAGCAGTGCACACATAGAATACTACAAGCATTACTACTGCTCAACAATACATCACTACAAGATAGCTATTTCCACTATATGCATTGATTACGTTGTAATTCTTGCAGTACAGATACTACATACACAGACATACTACATGTTATACATACCTTCTTAGTAATCGGAGGTGTTATTAACTAGTGTAATACTCATTTTCAGTTCATCTTTCAGTGTTTTGTACTGTCCTACAGGTAGATACAGATGGTTTGAATGTGTGACAAGGCAACCTTTTATAGTTACAGATCAGTAACGTGCTATCCCGATGGCCAATTGGTGTTGCTAAGTAGCTAATTACATGCACATCAACTGCGCTGCTACTGCCATAGCCAATGCCATGACTACAGTGGAGTATAACTGAGTACTCCACTTGAGTGTTGTCCCTTTGCCTTACTTGTGTGGAAGACAGTGTGGAAGTTTTGTTTGGAATCTATTGCAACAGCTGTATGGAGACGAACAGTAATATATTGTGTGTAATGCCTAGAGGAGTTGATCTAACTGTGAGTACTGCTGTTATATTTCTGAACATTGCTACTTGTGCAGTGTTTGTCTGTACATATGTGTCAGTCTGGCCAGGTTGTTTGACCAGCTCAAGGCTGCATATCTATGCATATAATGTTAGGTGGTTTAGAGTGCGCTTACCAGACATATTTAGTTTGGTGTTACTGTGTATCATACTGTGCTAATAATCAGTACTCGGTAAAACTTCCTGGTGTACGAACCTTTCAACCCTCTGAAACGGGATTAGTTCATACAAACCCTGTTACTTTAGCAGCTGTTCTATTGTATAACGGCAACTATTTCACATAGGGCCATGTTAGTGTGTCTGTGTCCAGGTATGTTAAGATTTCAGCAGATGTTGTACAGTAGTTGCATAATTGGTTATGGTATGACAGTATGTATTGATGTAATTAGCTTGGTTGTGGGGTAGATGGTGGTGGGTGTACACAACACATGCAGGTGTGTTGGAACCCCTTTTATACAACATCTATATGTGTGTGGGTGTTCTTTCTCTATGTGAACACCTATCCCTTAGTGGACTAATACTATGGTAATTGCAGGCTGGTTCATTAAGGCACTATTAAATGCTTTCTGTATAGCATGCTGTTACTGTTAGTCCTTGAATCCTTTTGGCAATACATCAGAATGTAATAAAGATTTGCAAAATGAAAGCTATCTGTGTTTTTCTGCCATGGATATTTGCAGTCAGCACAGTTGTGTTGGTGACTGTGTCCATAGAACATATTTGTAATAGTGTATTGGCATATACTCTTCATATGTTATGTTCATATTGTTTGGGGGGCAGAATGTGTGATTGCTATGGTCCATGTTATACTCAGATATGACTACTTTGGATGCTGTCTACGGACATGTGTGTATGTGTATATGTACACACATATATATATATATATATATATATATATATATATATGTGTGTGTGTGTGTGTATATATGTATATAGATATATACATTATTGCATACGTTTATCTGTACCTCCATAGATGTGTAGATGTTTTTAACCTATCTGTATATCTACATATATATGTAGACCTGCATATATCGACATGTCTCTATGTATCTCTCTCTCTATGTATGTATATATATATATATATATATATATATATATATATATATATATATATATATATATATATATATGTATATCTATATAAGCATACACCTTTAATTGGGTACATGGCGGTTGTCCTATTTCAACACATTCCTCACTTTTGTGTTATAATCTGTCTGCATACACGACTGGGATACGTACATCCCAGGTAGCTTAGTGTTAAGTTACTCTGAGGATGGAGTACATGGTTGCAGGTTCTACTCCTGGCAGGTGTTATTATTTTACCTCTCAGAGTAGGCACTGGTAGGGAAAGTGTGAATAATGCACATTTACACGGTTGTGAGCAAGTTTGCCCGTGGTCTGTGCGACATTAAGTAAGGGTCAAACGTTTGATGTGTTTCTCTGTTTTCCGTGTTGCAATGTCGCTTACCATTGCGCAAACACTTGGAAACCTGCTTACCACTGCTTAAGAGTGCTTTAATCTACCTGCATCCAAAAGCCCTTATTCTGGCCTTCAAAATAACCTAACAGCCCTTGAACCCGGGACCATGAAAACCACAGTCACTGACCTTACCACTAAGCCATCTGGGATATGCACAAATATTATGGTGTTTAGAATATACATTGTACTACAGACATTTCTCACTACTGAAAACAAATGTGACAATCAGTTGGTTTAGATATGTCTGATACATGTTAATATTCATATGTTTGTGAAAGTAGGTGTTGCAATGTGACATGACAGGGTGTATTATGAATGAGTAAGGTTCTTGCTTTGTGTCCTTTTTATATTCTCCCCATACTCCATGTATGCCCCTCCAGTTCACATATTGGACATCCGACCCAAGCCCTCTTTGATGCATGATTGCATTACTCATCATTCCTCCCCACCCCAATCTTCACATACACAACAACCACCCCTTCTATGGTGAATTAGGTTAATATTAATTGTCATAATACCAGAGCTCCATGTGTTTTGTGTACACTCCAATTCCTTTGGAGTGCTTCTGTGTCACGAAGTGTGTTCACAGATGCTTATATATATGGCAAGTGATGTAACTGTATAATATATATCTATATATATATATATATATATATATATATATATATATATATATGGGTTCCATACACTAGATCGAATTTGCACTAATTCGAAATAGTGCATGGAATGCTTAATGCAGCGAAAGTGCACTTAATCAAAAGTGCACTTACGCGAAGTTCATTACAACGAACGGGTGTTGCACTGAACTTCTGTGCAGTACTCATGGACCTTAGGGTTAGGGCACTGGTCATAGTAAGGGGATAGCCCATAGGGCTATCCCCTTACCATGACCCGTGCCCTAACCATAAGGTCTGTGATGACTGCAGCTCAGTGAAGGACATAGCAATGTCCTCCACTATGGTGCAATAGTCATGAACCCTAGGGTTAGGGCATGGGTTAGGGTAAGGGGATAGCTTTACTAACTATCCCTTACCCCAACCCATGCCCCAACCCTAAGTTCCATGACTATCGCACCATAGTGACGACATAACTTGTTTTATGTCTTCCACTGTGCTGTGGAGTTTTGATTGAAGTGCATTATGCAAAAGTTCACTGCGTTAAAGTGAACTTTTGCAGAAGTGAGGCTTCCTTTAACAAGTTTGAAGTAATGAACTTTCGTTCTTGTAATAGGAATCCATATATATATATATATATATATATATATATATATATATATATATATATATATATATATATATGTTTGTGTGTCTGTGTGCAGACATCACTGACATATATATATATATATATATATATATATATATATATATATTTTTTTTTTTTTTTTTTGTATTAGTTTGTAACAGTAATACATCTGTAGACTGGAATGTGTTGGTTCACAAACTACAGTACATTACAATGTACTGTTCATATGTACTCAAAGCCACTGTCCCATTTGTGATCATTACAGTGAAATGCATATGGTATAAGGTGTAGTCTCAGGACCATGAAACGTGTGTACATGTCAGATGGCTTAGTGGTACATCCCATGAGTATAGTGTGCATGGTCCAGGGTTCGACACCTGCAATGCTTTATGAATGTTTTCTACTGCAGAATAAGGCTCATTTAAGTAGTTGTAAGCAAGTTTAAAAGTGTTTGTGTGACATTATAGCAGCAGTTAAACAAACGTAATGTATAACCTGTGCTTGCAAACATAGCCACATCCGCTAACTACTTCGGATATGTATCTGTCAGTGACGTAACATCTCACTATGGGCTGACATGACATTGCATTCTCTGTTGACTGTACTCTCCTGCACACATGGGTTTATATGGGTGATTCAAATGTTTATTATACAGATGATTACTACCTATATATGCAAGCTGTGGTTAAGGTATACTTTTGCACATGATAAACATCCCTGCCTTTATCAGGATTGTAACCTCAAATGCACAGACACTATGCGGATGCTGTAACCATTTCACTGTTGACATTACCGTTGCTTCCGCCTATTTCCTATTTAGATGATTTCTATATGTAAGCCAGGCTAAGCAAAGGGTGGGAGCCCCTGTACTCACTGAGTTTCACGTACTCTTGACATAACATATAACAAATGTACTGTGAGACAGTACATTACATTCCTAACTACATTAGGCATAGCCCCTCACTGACACACTTCAAGGGAAACCTTGTTGTGTGAATGGGTAGCAGACTATACACACCTGGGATCTTGTGCCCCAGAACCTTACAGCCAGGGGGTGGGGAGGCCTGTCCAGTTTGATAGCTGCAAGACGTGTTGGAGGAATTGCCTGGTGTTGAATTGCCACATTAACATACCCTCTTTAGATCACTAAGTGCCCTTATCACCCTCCACAACCCCAGTCTTCAGCAGCTTCCAGCAAATCTGCCTGGAATTGCCTCATTGGCTATGTTTGACAGAGGCTCAGTTACTTCATCAATGGTGCGGGGTAGGCTAACACACTGTTGCTATGCTTCTAATTGCCCTTGGGCAGATAGATCGTAGGCTATCTGTGAACCTCTAACGTGCAGGCCATCACAGCCATAATATGTGAATAAACAGACCTTCAGATCACAATATACAGTGTGAACTCACCAAGTAGTCAGGAAACAGTTGAGTACAGCAAGAACATACAGAACACTGATACTTAGTCACTCCAAAAGCCTATCTTGGAAGCTAGAAGACTTGTTTGAGTTTAAGGCTTTCTATTGCTTACCACTAGATTACCTACAGAGGAGATGAAAAACAAGCACAGATGGGGAACATGCATGCAATGATACCATACCGGCCTATGTGTCAGCGTTACGCTTTGGAATACTGGCCAAGGCTATTGGCGCCCCCATGGTGCCTTATTTAGGAGAGTCTCAAAGGTGAATACCAGCTCCATAAACAGCACAATAGCAGATTCAATGAGGTTTATGCTACTCAATACCAGGGGTTGTGATCACAACATGCATGCACTCACAGCACTCCTCAGGATGGACAACATCAACATCTGTGCATTAACTAAAATCTGCCTTAAGGGTCCTGATAGCACACCAGCACTACCAGACTACAACCCATACCACACATTTCAGCCACAGAACAGGGACTGACAGACATGGAGGGGCTGTATACATATTCATCAGGGATTCCTACACCTCCAGGTTAGTGGGGCAGCATGATACCTCTGTGATCATCCATGTGCATTTAACATCAGCCACAACTGCACTGTGGAATGTGGCCTGCTACAGATCACCCTCCAAGACCCAGGACCTCCACTCCATCTACCTGGAGACAGTGGAGAACACAATAGTACTAATGAACACCCTGGCATTGGTCGATGTCAGCTACCATACCATTAACTGGGAAACATACTCCAGTACTCACATCTAGGACCAGCGCTTCTGAGATGAAAACTACTAGATGTGGTCATCACCAACATGGGCAACAGGTGCACCACAGAGGAGGTTAACCGGTCACTGGTTAGATCTGACCATGAACTATTCACTGTTTCCGCACCCTAGCATCTCCCCCACCCATGGATACCACAGTGTATACCTTTCCTACAGCCAAATTTACACTACTAGTGACAGGGGTGGTGGGTTTCACAGCTCCCATGCTAAGGGGAAACACTTCTCAAGATACAGACAGATTTACAAGTGCAGTCTATAAGCACCTACATGGATGTATGGCTCGTGCCATCATTGGTAAGCCAAGACTCACTCCTCCTAGACAAGGACACCGGTCTGGTGGACCTCTGCAATAAACAGGCTATACTACAGACATAGGACAGTGTTCCAGACACAGCAAATCCCACGAAGGGCAGACATCCATGACCACTATTAGTATGATACGTAGGTCCCTCATGACATCATCCAAGGCTAACATCAGCAGGAGAATATGCAAGGATTTGAAAGATAACCACAAAGCCTTCTTTGGCTATGTCAAGGATCTACGTGGTGACACACAGATTTGCACTGTGCCATTGAACTATAGCACAAAATATGCTGACCCTACTGATATCACCAACATCCTTGCAGATACATTCGGTGCATACTTCACCCCCTAAAGAGCCCACAACACTACCCGAAAGGTACAGTATCCCAACCATCAGAGACACACAGGTGGAATTGGCCCTCTCTAACAGCAGAACACAGCATCAATGGAGGCAGATGTTGACCCAGACTGCATCTTGCAAACTGTACACAACAACCTGCTTCCCACCTAATTAAGCATTCCTACCTCAGCCTCTCCACAGGTTACATGCCCATACAATGGCACGTGGCAATGGCTATTCCACTCCATCACGGAGAAATCACAACTGACCATGGTAACTACCACCCCATAAGTCTGACTAGCCTGATCTGCAATGGTATGGTTCGCATCCTCATGGCACACATTAACAATGACATTGGTAACCTTCGAACATGTGACCCAACCCAGGTCAGCTTGGTTGAGTACAGTTCATGCCTACTGAACCTGTTTGATGTCTTACATACAGTCACTAAGATGTTAGATGACAGGGCAGGTGGGTCACACATACTACCTGGCTCTCACCAAGGCTTTTGACACCATGCCCCACTCAGGTATTATTGATAAACACACCAGCCTGTACATTCACCCATACATCACAGGTTGGGTTGCCAATGGGCTTACACACAGAACCCACATGGTATGACTAACAGTCTCCAGGTCCAACTCTTGAACAGTCACAACTGGTGTCCCACAGGACTCAGTCCTGGGAGCCCTACTGTTTCGCATATACGTCTCAGATGTACAAGCAAACACAGGTGGACTACGGCAGACCATGTTTGGCAATGACTACAAACTGGGAGCCATGATTGATAGTCCAGCTGACATGGACATCCCTCAGGGGGCCTCATAGAGAACATCACAGGGTGCCAATGACATGGCCTCTAGCTAAGTGCCACTAATTGCATGGTCATTCCGTTGTGGAATTGGCACCCACATATTAACACATGAGCGGCAGCCACTTTAATACAGATGAGGTAATGGGGTATCTGGGGACTAAGGTAGATAGTGTTCTCCCCTGTGACAATCATATCTGTACAGTAAGTTAGGATATCCTTCTATGTAGGCCATCTGACTACTAAAGGATTTCCAACTAGACATACTGGGGTTATAGTGCCCCTTTACTCATCACTCATCAGTCTCATCATAGGGTATGATAATCCATGTGGGAAGTACCTTCAGAGGACAAGTCCAACAGCTGGGGGGGGGTCCACGAATGTACCTCACCAAGGGGAATACTGGCCTCCAACATATGGTCTATACAGCCGGACTGAATAAACTCCTGCTTTACTCAGTGGCATCTCGTTTACCTATAGATGATCTCCACTGACCAACACAGCCATGTCAAACTCAGGCTTAATGGATATGCTCCACCTATGGGAATCCATGTCACGGTGAGCCACACAGTGTAGTGAGCTGACCTAGCCAGAACAATAACCGGAAGATGCTGGAGGGACAGCTTCCTGTCACAGACACTCCCCATACTTTGGAACAACATCCCTAACTACATTATACAGAGCCCCTTACTAACATTCTGCAAGGGAAACCTTGAAGGGTGGATGGGGAACAGTAGATGCACCCCAGGGATCCCACCATTGGCTCCGCTCCACAGAGGGATTGTTAATGAATCAATGGGGTGGCAAAAGCTGACACATTTTGGCTGGCCTTATGAATGGCCTCTGGCAGTTGGCCAAGTACCTACCTATGAATCTATACATACAGAATCTGCATATGCTGATAGCTTAATTTACTGTTCAGGTGTTGACTTACCTTGTGCCAATGGCTGTTGTGTGTGCAATAGTTGAGGTCTGTCTATGTTGGATGCACACAGCAGACTGCCTATACATGACAATTTACAGGTAGTCTTGTGTGTGTGCCATCCATTTTACTATGTGTGCAGGTGGAGAAAGGTGTCAGTCCCTAGGTGCCTACACTGTCAGTGTGTGTGCTATATGTTCCCTCTTTGCCAAGGCATGGGCATACTGGGTATGCTTCCATCTGCCTACTGGGGCTGGCTCAGGGTGTTCATGGTCTGAGTACCTCTGTGCCTGTGGGGCCCTTGGCAATGGTGGTGGGCTGTGAGGGCCTTCACCATTCTGTCCCTGCTGCAGCTGTTTCTGCAGGACCATATTGTGTAGCATGGCACACACTATGAAGATGTGGGCACACATGCCTGGAGAGTACTGCAACGCTGCACCAGATATGTCCAAGCAATGGAACCATGATTTCAGCATCCCGAACACACGCTCTCTGATGATTCTGGTTTGTGTGTGTGCCTCATTATGGCATTCCTGCATGGGTGTGTGTGCATGTAAAGATGGGAGTCATCATCTACGATTCCAGTGCATAGCCAGCATCCCCCACCAGGTGGCCATTTGGGATGTCCCCCCTGGCAAATAGCCAATACAGCTGTGAGGCATGCTAGATGTGGGAGTCATGATAGCTTCCAGTGCTGCCAGCAATCACATCCATGATAATGCCCTGGGCATTGCACATGACCTGGCAGTTGATGGAGGGGTATCCCTTGCGGTTTATGTAGCACCTTCCCTGCTCACCGGGTGGTGACTTGATGTGTATGTGCATGCAGTCTATTGCACCCACTACCTCCGGGTATTCTGCCACACGGTGGAAGAGACGCATATTGCTGGCCAACTCCTCCTGCATTTGGGGGAAGTATATGGGCTCACTGGCATGTGGTAACATGGCATCCAGGAACTGGTGTAGTACCCTGAAAGCTGATGCCTGTGAGATACCCATGATATCCCCAGTTGGTGTTTGAAAGGTACCTGTAGCTAGTATTCTCAGGCTTACACATACCTTTGTATCCACTGAGATGAGTTCCCCTCTGTTTGTTCTGGCTCTGAGGCATGGCCGGCACAGCTCCACAAGTTGTTTTATGGTGTCCCTGTCCACCCTGCAATGCTCTACTATCTCCAGATCATGTAGCCCCTGGTAGGTTAGCCTGGGTCTGAACACTCTCCTCCTGCTCTGGTGCCTGCGGTGGTCATGTGCATCATCCTCTACACCACCTTCAGTCTCCAACACATGCTGGTCGATCAAAGCTATGGCAGCCCCTAACATGTACATAATAAAAGTTCCCCATCTGTATACACCACTGGTGCAGAGTGTATGGGAATAC
>NC_056734.1:468948365-469060100 GCF_019279795.1 Protopterus annectens | reverse complement strand
ATTTCCCATCGGAAACACAGTGTGTTTTGTATACCTACGCCGGGCGGCGGAGACGTATCCGGGCGCATTGGTAGTGGCACGTGATTCATTCATACCTGAATTGCTAAGCAGCCATATTTGGCGTTATAACGCCGACGCTATGCTGGCGCCTGGCGCAAGGTTCATGAATCCCGGGGACAGTTATTTTCTAATTCAAGTCTAAGAGTTTTAAGAATTTGCAGTTTTTTACATGACAATAGATGTGGTACTTAAAATTTGATTGACTGTGTTGAGGACTGAAATATTAAAACTTTGGTAGTTATGATTTTTGGCTGATTTTTGCCATTGTCATTGTGTATTATTTTACTTACACATTACAAGTGTTCCAGTCAACCACCGACATGACATTTTCTCAGCAAATCTGATGGTGTTTTACTGTGTTAAAATAATCTGTCTAGTGTAAATCAAAGATTTGTCTATGATGTTTTAGAGAGAGTAAATTTGACTAAGGGGAATAACTTACAATTATATCTGGGTCTTCCAGAGTGATGATGTACATCTGATGATCCAAAATTCATGTACACATTGATATATGAACAGTTTTTACAAATTATGCGTATAAACTTTTCTCCTTCTCAAAGTCAGAATCTTGTGTAGCAATTACATTTCACTTTTGTTTAAAGCAAATTTGTGTCATCTGCCCATTTGTATCTAAATAATGAATGGCAGTTTTTACCTGTTGTAGGAACAGCAGTAAAACTAATGGTTGATATTTCCACAGGATGAGATGTACTGCTCTCTGTTTCTTCAATAGATGTGTCTTCAAATGCTGTCCCTTTAAGAAATATTGTATATTTTAGAAAGTGACATCTTGTGTCTTATTGCATAATCTTAACCTTCTCACTTGACGGTCATGTTTCAATTTAGAAATACTTCATTTCCTACTTTTCAATATGCTCTGTTTCTACCAGATTTGTGCCATCAGCTCCATCCCAATCAACTGTCCCATTCTTTACTCATCACCTGTTTGACCACTGAATGGAAGGCACTGTCACGTAGAAGCAATTATTTGTTGTTACTAGTTTATTTGAGTATCCTAACGCTATTCTCTGTTTATAACACACTGTAGGAACTGAAGTTGGAAGTGAAGCAGGCTACCAGTTCAGGTTATCCATCCCTTCTATCAGAATCATTGTCAACAAGAGGACATGCTCCTGGGGTGAGCACAGAAAGTGATATCTGCAGTCTTCAGCTGTTAATCTGCACTCCCATAGTTGCTGTGTTAGGAAATTGTGTCATACCAATCCAACATGAGAGGTGAACAGACAATCCTCCTTCATGCCATTAGCTAATTGCAAGGATCATCTAGTTTTGGGCATTTTATTAAACCTGAGTGAATTGAGTTTCAGTAAGAGCACAATCCCTGAATCCTTTAATCTAATATTTAACTCCAGATATACTCTGTTTTGTAGAAATACATGTATTATTCTTTTTTCTGTGCATGTGAAACCATATGCACCGGCAATGCATTTAGAAAACTGCAAAAATGAAAACCTGACATTCACTGGAAGGTATCCTGACTTCTTTTTTCACCATGGGTAGTCACCACATTGTGTATATAATCATGTTTTTTAAAACTAAAAGATAGCTAAAGAAGAATTTGACTCATCATGTGATGAGTTGGTGTAAAATGCTATAGAATAAAAGCTGCTAACTTTTATGCTCTAATTTATATTTAAGAAACACTGCCAAAAATACTGTTAGAAAGTTGATGGGTTTAAATGAAAAATCAAAATTTGTAGTACTATAAAACAATACATTCAATGGAAATCTGACTATGTGAAGAAGTTGGACAAGTTGGATTCTAAGTAAACATCTCGGGACATCATTAGGAGCTTGTAGTCAGAATAGGAAAGATGTAATCCTAGGCTGTTTGTAAAATGGAATGCAGGCACTCAATATTGCTGAACATACAGGACCTACAATGAAATATAGTGCCAATGTAGAACTCCTGAATTTCAAAGATCCCATTCATATATGATATTTGAAAGGGCTTTACCATTTAATATTTCCATATAAACAAGCATCTGAACAGAGAGTGCATAAAAACTTAATAAGTATAATTCAAAAAAGTTATTAGCTTATCTGTTTTGACAGCCTTTAACTATATATGGAATAGTTTTTGAGCTATTCATGCTATATTCTCTTAATGCTTATCCAAATAATAGCTAGCAGCAATAATCATTCAGTGTAAGGTATGCTGACTTCTTTATCCACAATGGATAGTAATTACATTGTGGAAATAATCATACTCATTAATACTCAAAGATAGCTAAACAGGAATTTTACTCATGGTGTCGTGAGTCGGTGTAGAATGCCATACCCTAACTACAAAAACTTTTATTTTGCAATTTATTTTTATAAAACACTGCCCTTAATGGTGGTAGATGGCTGAGTGCTTTAAATGGAAAATCAAAATCTGTAGTATAAAACAATGTATTCAATGGATATCTTACTACCTGAAGAAGTTAGACAACGTATGATTCTAGGAAAAGAAGTCATGACATGTAGAAAATATTTAGACAGATTAATGCAGATGTATTCCTAGGATGATTGCAAAATGGAATTCAGGCACTCAGTATTGTTGAACATAAGGACTTACATATAAACACACTGACAATGTACACCTCGTCAATATCAAATAACCCATGCAGATATGACATTAAAAAGGCTCTACCGTTTAAGACTTTCATACAAATGTGCATCTGAACAGCTTTATAGGGAGCAGATTTTGAGCTATTCATGCTATATTCACTTAATGCCTATACATTTTATAGTTCAAAAATGATAAGTAGATTAAACAGAAAAGTCCATATTAAGATTTAAGCTGAACAAATCCAAAGAAACATTTATGACTTTCAAATTGTAGTATTACTTTAGCTTCAGAAACATTAGCTCTTATCCAATATTTCTGCCTTTACCTTTTATGGTAACAACAATAGGTGTAGAGATTAATGCAGTTGGAGAAGGAAGTATGGTACTTTCTGTCTCTTGAATTATTGTTTCTGTTGATGTTGTTTCTGAAAGTTGTGCAGTAACTGTTGTAAAAGTAGAACTTTGTGTACTTGAAAGACTATATCTGATTCTCTACTTCACGTATAAATGTTTCTGCTTCAAATATTGATGCAGGAATTGCAGTAAATTAACAGCTTGATCTATTTACTCTTGAGATGCAGAACTCTGTCTTTTTTTAAATATTAATTTGTTTGGTGTTAATAAAAAATATATTTATTTTAAGACTCCCTTCTTTTGGTAAGCTAACAGAAGCTCACCCATTTCATCTAGCAACTTATTTTTCTTTCAGTAAAAACATGAAAAAAATTCTACTTTATACTACAATCGAATTTATGCCAATTATCTTGCACAAATGCACACAATATGGAACACTTCCTAAACTTCGCAACACATACTGTAGAAAAAGTATTCTACAAATTGATCAAAAGCATGATAAAACATATAGATTAGTATATGTTAAGTTTATAAACTTCACAGATACTCAGTACATCACAATGATAGCACTCCCTCATATTAAATTACCAGTGTAGCATTTTAATGTGATTCTGCAAAATATAGTAGCTACTCTCAAATATTCTAATTATTCAAAAATGTTTTAAAATTATCCATGGCCTAACTTCTTAATTCATTTTTGCAAACATTGTAACATTTAAAGTGTATGCAGATTTAGGAAACAGTAAAATTCAGTCAAGGAGACATACGTCTCATGTTTCGTTAAATATTATTATTTGGTTTAAATATTAACTGGAAGCACTTTTACTAAAAATAGTATGACAAAGTCATATTTTCCTTATGAAGGAATATATTTTAATTTAACCCCTTCTTAAAAGTAATTCATTCTTAAAGCATTTACATCTTTTAAAAATTGTTTGTATTTCTTATTAATAAAATTTCTTGTGGATTGTCAGTATTTTTGTCCCTGTTGTTTAAAATTTTTGTCGTTTCTCAGCTTTAATGTACTGTGCAGATCATAATAATTTAAATATAGTTATTTTCTAATTCAAGTCTAAGAGTTTTAAGAATTTGCAGTTTTTTACATGACAATAGATGTGGTACTTAAAATTTGATTGACTGTGTTGAGGACTGAAATATTAAAACTTTGGTAGTTATGATTTTTGGCTGATTTTTGCCATTGTCATTGTGTATTATTTTACTTACACATTACAAGTGTTCCAGTCAACCACCGACATGACATTTTCTCAGCAAATCTGATGGTGTTTTACTGTGTTAAAATAATCTGTCTAGTGTAAATCAAAGATTTGTCTATGATGTTTTAGAGAGAGTAAATTTGACTAAGGGGAATAACTTACAATTATATCTGGGTCTTCCAGAGTGATGATGTACATCTGATGATCCAAAATTCATGTACACATTGATATATGAACAGTTTTACAAATTATGCGTATAAACTTTTCTCCTTCTCAAAGTCAGAATCTTGTGTAGCAATTACATTTCACTTTTTGTTTAAAGCAAATTTGTGTCATCTGCCCATTTGTATCTAAATAATGAATGGCAGTTTTTACCTGTTGTAGGAACAGCAGTAAAACTAATGGTTGATATTTCCACAGGATGAGATGTACTGCTCTCTGTTTCTTCAATAGATGTGTCTTCAAATGCTGTCCCTTTAAGAAATATTGTATATTTTAGAAAGTGACATCTTGTGTCTTATTGCATAATCTTAACCTTCTCACTTGACGGTCATGTTTCAATTTAGAAATACTTCATTTCCTACTTTTCAATATGCTCTGTTTCTACCAGATTTGTGCCATCAGCTCCATCCCAATCAACTGTCCCATTCTTTACTCATCACCTGTTTGACCACTGAATGGAAGGCACTGTCACGTAGAAGCAATTATTTGTTGTTACTAGTTTATTTGAGTATCCTAACGCTATTCTCTGTTTATAACACACTGTAGGAACTGAAGTTGGAAGTGAAGCAGGCTACCAGTTCAGGTTATCCATCCCTTCTATCAGAATCATTGTCAACAAGAGGACATGCTCCTGGGGTGAGCACAGAAAGTGATATCTGCAGTCTTCAGCTGTTAAGCTGCACTCCCCTAGTTGCTGTGTTAGGAAATTGTGTCATACCAATCCAACATGAGAGGTGAACAGACAATCCTCCTTCATGCCATTAGCTAATTGCAAGGATCATCTAGTTTTGGGCATTTTATTAAACCTGAGTGAATTGAGTTTCAGTAAGAGCACAATCCCTGAATCCTTTAATCTAATATTTAACTCCAGATATACTCTGTTTTGTAGAAATACATGTATTATTCTTTTTTCTGTGCATGTGAAACCATATGCACCGGCAATGCATTTAGAAAACTGCAAAAATGAAAACCTGACATTCACTGGAAGGTATCCTGACTTCTTTTTTCACCATGGGTAGTCACCACATTGTGTATATAATCATGTTTTTAAAACTAAAAGATAGCTAAAGAAGAATTTGACTCATCATGTGATGAGTTGGTGTAAAATGCTATAGAATAAAAGCTGCTAACTTTTATGCTCTAATTTATATTTAAGAAACACTGCCAAAAATACTGTTAGAAAGTTGATGGGTTTAAATGAAAAATCAAAATTTGTAGTACTATAAAACAATACAGTCAATGGAAATCTGACTATGTGAAGAAGTTGGACAAGTTGGATTCTAAGTAAACATCTCGGGACATCATTAGGAGCTTGTAGTCAGAATAGGAAAGATGTAATCCTAGGCTGTTTGTAAAATGGAATGCAGGCACTCAATATTGCTGAACATACAGGACCTACAATGAAATATAGTGCCAATGTAGAACTCCTGAATTTCAAAGATCCCATTCATATATGATATTTGAAAGGGCTTTACCATTTAATATTTCCATATAAACAAGCATCTGAACAGAGAGTGCATAAAAACTTAATAAGTATAATTCAAAAAAGTTATTAGCTTATCTGTTTTGACAGCCTTTAACTATATATGGAATAGTTTTTGAGCTATTCATGCTATATTCTCTTAATGCTTATCCAAATAATAGCTAGCAGCAATAATCATTCAGTGTAAGGTATGCTGACTTCTTTATCCACAATGGATAGTAATTACATTGTGGAAATAATCATACTCATTAATACTCAAAGATAGCTAAACAGGAATTTTACTCATGGTGTCGTGAGTCGGTGTAGAATGCCATACCCTAACTACAAAAACTTTTATTTTGCAATTTATTTTTATAAAACACTGCCCTTAATGGTGGTAGATGGCTGAGTGCTTTAAATGGAAAATCAAAATCTGTAGTATAAAACAATGTATTCAATGGATATCTTACTACCTGAAGAAGTTAGACAACGTATGATTCTAGGAAAAGAAGTCATGACATGTAGAAAATATTTAGACAGATTAATGCAGATGTATTCCTAGGATGATTGCAAAATGGAATTCAGGCACTCAGTATTGTTGAACATAAGGACTTACATATAAACACACTGACAATGTACACCTCGTCAATATCAAATAACCCATGCAGATATGACATTAAAAAGGCTCTACCGTTTAAGACTTTCATACAAATGTGCATCTGAACAGCTTTATAGGGAGCAGATTTTGAGCTATTCATGCTATATTCACTTAATGCCTATACATTTTATAGTTCAAAAATGATAAGTAGATTAAACAGAAAAGTCCATATTAAGATTTAAGCTGAACAAATCCAAAGAAACATTTATGACTTTCAAATTGTAGTATTACTTTAGCTTCAGAAACATTAGCTCTTATCCAATATTTCTGCCTTTACCTTTTATGGTAACAACAATAGGTGTAGAGATTAATGCAGTTGGAGAAGGAAGTATGGTACTTTCTGTCTCTTGAATTATTGTTTCTGTTGATGTTGTTTCTGAAAGTTGTGCAGTAACTGTTGTAAAAGTAGAACTTCGTGTACTTGAAAGACTATATCTGATTCTCTACTTCACGTATAAATGTTTCTGCTTCAAATATTGATGCAGGAATTGCAGTAAATTAACAGCTTGATCTATTTACTCTTGAGATGCAGAACTCTGTCTTTTTTTAAATATTAATTTGTTTGGTGTTAATAAAAAATATATTTATTTTAAGACTCCCTTCTTTTGGTAAGCTAACAGAAGCTCACCCATTTCATCTAGCAACTTATTTTTCTTTCAGTAAAAACATGAAAAAAATTCTACTTTATACTACAATCGAATTTATGCCAATTATCTTGCACAAATGCACACAATATGGAACACTTCCTAAACTTCGCAACACATACTGTAGAAAAAGTATTCTACAAATTGATCAAAAGCATGATAAAACATATAGATTAGTATATGTTAAGTTTATAAACTTCACAGATACTCAGTACATCACAATGATAGCACTCCCTCATATTAAATTACCAGTGTAGCATTTTAATGTGATTCTGCAAAATATAGTAGCTACTCTCAAATATTCTAATTATTCAAAAATGTTTTAAAATTATCCATGGCCTAACTTCTTAATTCATTTTTGCAAACATTGTAACATTTAAAGTGTATGCAGATTTAGGAAACAGTAAAATTCAGTCAAGGAGACATACGTCTCATGTTTCGTTAAATATTATTATTTGGTTTAAATATTAACTGGAAGCACTTTTACTAAAAATAGTATGACAAAGTCATATTTTCCTTATGAAGGAATATATTTTAATTTAACCCCTTCTTAAAAGTAATTCATTCTTAAAGCATTTACATCTTTTAAAAATTGTTTGTATTTCTTATTAATAAAATTTCTTGTGGATTGTCAGTATTTTTGTCCCTGTTGTTTAAAATTTTTGTCGTTTCTCAGCTTTAATGTACTGTGCAGATCATAATAATTTAAATATAGTTATTTTCTAATTCAAGTCTAAGAGTTTTAAGAATTTGCAGTTTTTTACATGACAATAGATGTGGTACTTAAAATTTGATTGACTGTGTTGAGGACTGAAATATTAAAACTTTGGTAGTTATGATTTTTGGCTGATTTTTGCCATTGTCATTGTGTATTATTTTACTTACACATTACAAGTGTTCCAGTCAACCACCGACATGACATTTTCTCAGCAAATCTGATGGTGTTTTACTGTGTTAAAATAATCTGTCTAGTGTAAATCAAAGATTTGTCTATGATGTTTTAGAGAGAGTAAATTTGACTAAGGGGAATAACTTACAATTATATCTGGGTCTTCCAGAGTGATGATGTACATCTGATGATCCAAAATTCATGTACACATTGATATATGAACAGTTTTTACAAATTATGCGTATAAACTTTTCTCCTTCTCAAAGTCAGAATCTTGTGTAGCAATTACATTTCACTTTTTGTTTAAAGCAAATTTGTGTCATCTGCCCATTTGTATCTAAATAATGAATGGCAGTTTTTACCTGTTGTAGGAACAGCAGTAAAACTAATGGTTGATATTTCCACAGGATGAGATGTACTGCTCTCTGTTTCTTCAATAGATGTGTCTTCAAATGCTGTCCCTTTAAGAAATATTGTATATTTTAGAAAGTGACATCTTGTGTCTTATTGCATAATCTTAACCTTCTCACTTGACGGTCATGTTTCAATTTAGAAATACTTCATTTCCTACTTTTCAATATGCTCTGTTTCTACCAGATTTGTGCCATCAGCTCCATCCCAATCAACTGTCCCATTCTTTACTCATCACCTGTTTGACCACTGAATGGAAGGCACTGTCACGTAGAAGCAATTATTTGTTGTTACTAGTTTATTTGAGTATCCTAACGCTATTCTCTGTTTATAACACACTGTAGGAACTGAAGTTGGAAGTGAAGCAGGCTACCAGTTCAGGTTATCCATCCCTTCTATCAGAATCATTGTCAACAAGAGGACATGCTCCTGGGGTGAGCACAGAAAGTGATATCTGCAGTCTTCAGCTGTTAAGCTGCACTCCCCTAGTTGCTGTGTTAGGAAATTGTGTCATACCAATCCAACATGAGAGGTGAACAGACAATCCTCCTTCATGCCATTAGCTAATTGCAAGGATCATCTAGTTTTGGGCATTTTATTAAACCTGAGTGAATTGAGTTTCAGTAAGAGCACAATCCCTGAATCCTTTAATCTAATATTTAACTCCAGATATACTCTGTTTTGTAGAAATACATGTATTATTCTTTTTTCTGTGCATGTGAAACCATATGCACCGGCAATGCATTTAGAAAACTGCAAAAATGAAAACCTGACATTCACTGGAAGGTATCCTGACTTCTTTTTTCACCATGGGTAGTCACCACATTGTGTATATAATCATGTTTTTAAAACTAAAAGATAGCTAAAGAAGAATTTGACTCATCATGTGATGAGTTGGTGTAAAATGCTATAGAATAAAAGCTGCTAACTTTTATGCTCTAATTTATATTTAAGAAACACTGCCAAAAATACTGTTAGAAAGTTGATGGGTTTAAATGAAAAATCAAAATTTGTAGTACTATAAAACAATACATTCAATGGAAATCTGACTATGTGAAGAAGTTGGACAAGTTGGATTCTAAGTAAACATCTCGGGACATCATTAGGAGCTTGTAGTCAGAATAGGAAAGATGTAATCCTAGGCTGTTTGTAAAATGGAATGCAGGCACTCAATATTGCTGAACATACAGGACCTACAATGAAATATAGTGCCAATGTAGAACTCCTGAATTTCAAAGATCCCATTCATATATGATATTTGAAAGGGCTTTACCATTTAATATTTCCATATAAACAAGCATCTGAACAGAGAGTGCATAAAAACTTAATAAGTATAATTCAAAAAAGTTATTAGCTTATCTGTTTTGACAGCCTTTAACTATATATGGAATAGTTTTTTGAGCTATTCATGCTATATTCTCTTAATGCTTATCCAAATAATAGCTAGCAGCAATAATCATTCAGTGTAAGGTATGCTGACTTCTTTATCCACAATGGATAGTAATTACATTGTGGAAATAATCATACTCATTAATACTCAAAGATAGCTAAACAGGAATTTTACTCATGGTGTCGTGAGTCGGTGTAGAATGCCATACCCTAACTACAAAAACTTTTATTTTGCAATTTATTTTTATAAAACACTGCCCTTAATGGTGGTAGATGGCTGAGTGCTTTAAATGGAAAATCAAAATCTGTAGTATAAAACAATGTATTCAATGGATATCTTACTACCTGAAGAAGTTAGACAACGTATGATTCTAGGAAAAGAAGTCATGACATGTAGAAAATATTTAGACAGATTAATGCAGATGTATTCCTAGGATGATTGCAAAATGGAATTCAGGCACTCAGTATTGTTGAACATAAGGACTTACATATAAACACACTGACAATGTACACCTCGTCAATATCAAATAACCCATGCAGATATGACATTAAAAAGGCTCTACCGTTTAAGACTTTCATACAAATGTGCATCTGAACAGCTTTATAGGGAGCAGATTTTGAGCTATTCATGCTATATTCACTTAATGCCTATACATTTTATAGTTCAAAAATGATAAGTAGATTAAACAGAAAAGTCCATATTAAGATTTAAGCTGAACAAATCCAAAGAAACATTTATGACTTTCAAATTGTAGTATTACTTTAGCTTCAGAAACATTAGCTCTTATCCAATATTTCTGCCTTTACCTTTTATGGTAACAACAATAGGTGTAGAGATTAATGCAGTTGGAGAAGGAAGTATGGTACTTTCTGTCTCTTGAATTATTGTTTCTGTTGATGTTGTTTCTGAAAGTTGTGCAGTAACTGTTGTAAAAGTAGAACTTTGTGTACTTGAAAGACTATATCTGATTCTCTACTTCACGTATAAATGTTTCTGCTTCAAATATTGATGCAGGAATTGCAGTAAATTAACAGCTTGATCTATTTACTCTTGAGATGCAGAACTCTGTCTTTTTTTAAATATTAATTTGTTTGGTGTTAATAAAAAATATATTTATTTTAAGACTCCCTTCTTTTGGTAAGCTAACAGAAGCTCACCCATTTCATCTAGCAACTTATTTTTCTTTCAGTAAAAACATGAAAAAAATTCTACTTTATACTACAATCGAATTTATGCCAATTATCTTGCACAAATGCACACAATATGGAACACTTCCTAAACTTCACAACACATACTGTAGAAAAAGTATTCTACAAATTGATCAAAAGCATGATAAAACATATAGATTAGTATATGTTAAGTTTATAAACTTCACAGATACTCAGTACATCACAATGATAGCACTCCCTCATATTAAATTACCAGTGTAGCATTTTAATGTGATTCTGCAAAATATAGTAGCTACTCTCAAATATTCTAATTATTCAAAAATGTTTTAAAATTATCCATGGCCTAACTTCTTAATTCATTTTTGCAAACATTGTAACATTTAAAGTGTATGCAGATTTAGGAAACAGTAAAATTCAGTCAAGGAGACATACGTCTCATGTTTCGTTAAATATTATTATTTGGTTTAAATATTAACTGGAAGCACTTTTACTAAAAATAGTATGACAAAGTCATATTTTCCTTATGAAGGAATATATTTTAATTTAACCCCTTCTTAAAAGTAATTCATTCTTAAAGCATTTACATCTTTTAAAAATTGTTTGTATTTCTTATTAATAAAATTTCTTGTGGATTGTCAGTATTTTTGTCCCTGTTGTTTAAAATTTTTGTCGTTTCTCAGCTTTAATGTACTGTGCAGATCATAATAATTTAAATATAGTTATTTTCTAATTCAAGTCTAAGAGTTTTAAGAATTTGCAGTTTGACAATAGATGTGGTACTTAAAATTTGATTGACTGTGTTGAGGACTGAAATATTAAAACTTTGGTAGTTATGATTTTTGGCTGATTTTTGCCATTGTCATTGTGTATTATTTTACTTACACATTACAAGTGTTCCAGTCAACCACCGACATGACATTTTCTCAGCAAATCTGATGGTGTTTTACTGTGTTAAAATAATCTGTCTAGTGTAAATCAAAGATTTGTCTATGATGTTTTAGAGAGAGTAAATTTGACTAAGGGGAATAACTTACAATTATATCTGGGTCTTCCAGAGTGATGATGTACATCTGATGATCCAAAATTCATGTACACATTGATATATGAACAGTTTTTACAAATTATGCGTATAAACTTTTCTCCTTCTCAAAGTCAGAATCTTGTGTAGCAATTACATTTCACTTTTTGTTTAAAGCAAATTTGTGTCATCTGCCCATTTGTATCTAAATAATGAATGGCAGTTTTACCTGTTGTAGGAACAGCAGTAAAACTAATGGTTGATATTTCCACAGGATGAGATGTACTGCTCTCTGTTTCTTCAATAGATGTGTCTTCAAATGCTGTCCCTTTAAGAAATATTGTATATTTTAGAAAGTGACATCTTGTGTCTTATTGCATAATCTTAACCTTCTCACTTGACGGTCATGTTTCAATTTAGAAATACTTCATTTCCTACTTTTCAATATGCTCTGTTTCTACCAGATTTGTGCCATCAGCTCCATCCCAATCAACTGTCCCATTCTTTACTCATCACCTGTTTGACCACTGAATGGAAGGCACTGTCACGTAGAAGCAATTATTTGTTGTTACTAGTTTATTTGAGTATCCTAACGCTATTCTCTGTTTATAACACACTGTAGGAACTGAAGTTGGAAGTGAAGCAGGCTACCAGTTCAGGTTATCCATCCCTTCTATCAGAATCATTGTCAACAAGAGGACATGCTCCTGGGGTGAGCACAGAAAGTGATATCTGCAGTCTTCAGCTGTTAAGCTGCACTCCCCTAGTTGCTGTGTTAGGAAATTGTGTCATACCAATCCAACATGAGAGGTGAACAGACAATCCTCCTTCATGCCATTAGCTAATTGCAAGGATCATCTAGTTTTTGGGCATTTTATTAAACCTGAGTGAATTGAGTTTCAGTAAGAGCACAATCCCTGAATCCTTTAATCTAATATTTAACTCCAGATATACTCTGTTTTGTAGAAATACATGTATTATTCTTTTTTCTGTGCATGTGAAACCATATGCACCGGCAATGCATTTAGAAAACTGCAAAAATGAAAACCTGACATTCACTGGAAGGTATCCTGACTTCTTTTTTCACCATGGGTAGTCACCACATTGTGTATATAATCATGTTTTTTAAAACTAAAAGATAGCTAAAGAAGAATTTGACTCATCATGTGATGAGTTGGTGTAAAATGCTATAGAATAAAAGCTGCTAACTTTTATGCTCTAATTTATATTTAAGAAACACTGCCAAAAATACTGTTAGAAAGTTGATGGGTTTAAATGAAAAATCAAAATTTGTAGTACTATAAAACAATACATTCAATGGAAATCTGACTATGTGAAGAAGTTGGACAAGTTGGATTCTAAGTAAACATCTCGGGACATCATTAGGAGCTTGTAGTCAGAATAGGAAAGATGTAATCCTAGGCTGTTTGTAAAATGGAATGCAGGCACTCAATATTGCTGAACATACAGGACCTACAATGAAATATAGTGCCAATGTAGAACTCCTGAATTTCAAAGATCCCATTCATATATGATATTTGAAAGGGCTTTACCATTTAATATTTCCATATAAACAAGCATCTGAACAGAGAGTGCATAAAAACTTAATAAGTATAATTCAAAAAAGTTATTAGCTTATCTGTTTTGACAGCCTTTAACTATATATGGAATAGTTTTTTGAGCTATTCATGCTATATTCTCTTAATGCTTATCCAAATAATAGCTAGCAGCAATAATCATTCAGTGTAAGGTATGCTGACTTCTTTATCCACAATGGATAGTAATTACATTGTGGAAATAATCATACTCATTAATACTCAAAGATAGCTAAACAGGAATTTTACTCATGGTGTCGTGAGTCGGTGTAGAATGCCATACCCTAACTACAAAAACTTTTATTTTGCAATTTATTTTTATAAAACACTGCCCTTAATGGTGGTAGATGGCTGAGTGCTTTAAATGGAAAATCAAAATCTGTAGTATAAAACAATGTATTCAATGGATATCTTACTACCTGAAGAAGTTAGACAACGTATGATTCTAGGAAAAGAAGTCATGACATGTAGAAAATATTTAGACAGATTAATGCAGATGTATTCCTAGGATGATTGCAAAATGGAATTCAGGCACTCAGTATTGTTGAACATAAGGACTTACATATAAACACACTGACAATGTACACCTCGTCAATATCAAATAACCCATGCAGATATGACATTAAAAAGGCTCTACCGTTTAAGACTTTCATACAAATGTGCATCTGAACAGCTTTATAGGGAGCAGATTTTGAGCTATTCATGCTATATTCACTTAATGCCTATACATTTTATAGTTCAAAAATGATAAGTAGATTAAACAGAAAAGTCCATATTAAGATTTAAGCTGAACAAATCCAAAGAAACATTTATGACTTTCAAATTGTAGTATTACTTTAGCTTCAGAAACATTAGCTCTTATCCAATATTTCTGCCTTTACCTTTTATGGTAACAACAATAGGTGTAGAGATTAATGCAGTTGGAGAAGGAAGTATGGTACTTTCTGTCTCTTGAATTATTGTTTCTGTTGATGTTGTTTCTGAAAGTTGTGCAGTAACTGTTGTAAAAGTAGAACTTTGTGTACTTGAAAGACTATATCTGATTCTCTACTTCACGTATAAATGTTTCTGCTTCAAATATTGATGCAGGAATTGCAGTAAATTAACAGCTTGATCTATTTACTCTTGAGATGCAGAACTCTGTCTTTTTTTAAATATTAATTTGTTTGGTGTTAATAAAAAATATATTTATTTTAAGACTCCCTTCTTTTGGTAAGCTAACAGAAGCTCACCCATTTCATCTAGCAACTTATTTTTCTTTCAGTAAAAACATGAAAAAAATTCTACTTTATACTACAATCGAATTTATGCCAATTATCTTGCACAAATGCACACAATATGGAACACTTCCTAAACTTCGCAACACATACTGTAGAAAAAGTATTCTACAAATTGATCAAAAGCATGATAAAACATATAGATTAGTATATGTTAAGTTTATAAACTTCACAGATACTCAGTACATCACAATGATAGCACTCCCTCATATTAAATTACCAGTGTAGCATTTTAATGTGATTCTGCAAAATATAGTAGCTACTCTCAAATATTCTAATTATTCAAAAATGTTTTAAAATTATCCATGGCCTAACTTCTTAATTCATTTTTTGCAAACATTGTAACATTTAAAGTGTATGCAGATTTAGGAAACAGTAAAATTCAGTCAAGGAGACATACGTCTCATGTTTCGTTAAATATTATTATTTGGTTTAAATATTAACTGGAAGCACTTTTACTAAAAATAGTATGACAAAGTCATATTTTCCTTATGAAGGAATATATTTTAATTTAACCCCTTCTTAAAAGTAATTCATTCTTAAAGCATTTACATCTTTTAAAAATTGTTTGTATTTCTTATTAATAAAATTTCTTGTGGATTGTCAGTATTTTTGTCCCTGTTGTTTAAAATTTTTGTCGTTTCTCAGCTTTAATGTACTGTGCAGATCATAATAATTTAAATATAGTTATTTTCTAATTCAAGTCTAAGAGTTTTAAGAATTTGCAGTTTTTTACATGACAATAGATGTGGTACTTAAAATTTGATTGACTGTGTTGAGGACTGAAATATTAAAACTTTGGTAGTTATGATTTTTGGCTGATTTTTGCCATTGTCATTGTGTATTATTTTACTTACACATTACAAGTGTTCCAGTCAACCACCGACATGACATTTTCTCAGCAAATCTGATGGTGTTTTACTGTGTTAAAATAATCTGTCTAGTGTAAATCAAAGATTTGTCTATGATGTTTTAGAGAGAGTAAATTTGACTAAGGGGAATAACTTACAATTATATCTGGGTCTTCCAGAGTGATGATGTACATCTGATGATCCAAAATTCATGTACACATTGATATATGAACAGTTTTTACAAATTATGCGTATAAACTTTTCTCCTTCTCAAAGTCAGAATCTTGTGTAGCAATTACATTTCACTTTTTGTTTAAAGCAAATTTGTGTCATCTGCCCATTTGTATCTAAATAATGAATGGCAGTTTTTACCTGTTGTAGGAACAGCAGTAAAACTAATGGTTGATATTTCCACAGGATGAGATGTACTGCTCTCTGTTTCTTCAATAGATGTGTCTTCAAATGCTGTCCCTTTAAGAAATATTGTATATTTTAGAAAGTGACATCTTGTGTCTTATTGCATAATCTTAACCTTCTCACTTGATGGTCATGTTTCAATTTAGAAATACTTCATTTCCTACTTTTCAATATGCTCTGTTTCTACCAGATTTGTGCCATCAGCTCCATCCCAATCAACTGTCCCATTCTTTACTCATCACCTGTTTGACCACTGAATGGAAGGCACTGTCACATAGAAGCAATTATTTGTTGTTACTAGTTTCTTTGAGTATCCTAACGCTATTCTCTGTTTATAACACACTGTAGGAACTGAAGTTGGAAGTGAAGCAGGCTACCAGTTCAGGTTATCCATCCTTTCTGCGAACTTGGTCAGCCACAGTCCTTCAGTGTTGGCCTGTACCTCCGAGAAATATATACCAAACAAGAGAGGTCCCAGGACTGAGCCTTGTGGGACGCCACTTGCAACTGGTTTGGAGTCTGACATGGCTCCAGCAATTCTAACCATGTGGGTTCTGTCCTTGAGCCAGTTTGTAACCCATCTAGTGACATAGGGGTTTATATTTAAGTTGGTGAGCTTATCTATAATGCCCGAGTGGGGTATTGTATCGAAGACTTTTGCGAGGTCCAAGTAGGCTGTGTGGACCACCTTCCCCTCGTCAATGGCCTTGGTGACTGTTTCAAAGAAATCAACCAGGTTTAAGAGGCAGGATCTGCCCTTAACAAAGCCGAACTGGGTAGGATCCAGTGTCTGTAGGTCCCCAATATCTTTATTTATGAGGTCCATGATGATCCTTTCCATAGCTTTGCAGACCAAGCTAATCAGGCTTATGGGGCAATAGTTTACAGGATCCGTTGAGGCACCACCTTTGTGGAGAGGTACCACTGTTGCTGTACGCCAATCTTTGGGTACATATCCTGTAGTAAGGCTGAGATTGAACAGTAGTTTTATGTTTGGGTTTAGCTCTTCTCGGAGTTCATGTAGGACGCAGCCCGGGACACTGTCTGGTCCCATTGATGCTGTGTTTTTTGCTTTGGAGAGGGCAGCTCTTACCTGAACATCTGAGATGTCAGAGGGGCAGCACTCTGCTGGAATAGATATTTTCCCTTTTGGTGGGGGTGGTGGTGAAGTTTGCACTGAACCTGTCAGCTAGGATGTTGGCAATGTCTGTGGGTTCGGTGTATTTTTTGTCATTTTGGACTAATTCTGAGCATATCTGGGAATTCCCATCCAGGTTCCTAACATAACTAAAGAAAGCCTTGTGATTATCCTTAGTGTCCTGTGCAATTTTTCTCTCGAAGCTGGCCTTAGACGATTTTATGAGTGCCCATAGTTTTTTGCTAATACTGATCAGAGATGCCTTCCCTTTTTGGGATTTTGCTCTATCATGTAGTAGCTTCCTCCTTCTATTGTATAGTTTATTTATGGCTGGGGTCCACCAGACAGAATGCCTGCCTTTGGAGGATTGGGTCTTGGTTTTATTTGGGATTGCATGATCCATGCATTCCTGAAGGTGTTCATAGAATGCATTTATAAAGGATTCTGCAGTCTGGGCCGTATTTTCCACAGGCCCGGGGGCTTTGAAGGATTCCACCTCGGTTTTGAGGAGTGTGAAATTTGCTTTAGAGAAGTTTTTCACTGTGGTTTTCTGGGCAGGGGGTGGGGTCGGGATGTGAATATCCAGTGAGATTAGTTTATGGTCTGATCTTACCAGTGAGGGATATACTTCTGATCTGGAGCATAGAGCCCCCATGTTGGTGATGATCAGGTCCAGTATGTTTTCCCCTCGTGGGAGTGGTAACAAGTTGTTCCATAGCATTTGAGTTTATAAATTCTAGGAACCTTTGGGCTAGGGTGTTGGAGCTAGAGTAATGCTCTCAGTCTATGTTTGGGTAGTTGAAGTCGCCCAATATAATGGTGTTTGGTGAGACCTTCATATTTTCCAGTGTTCTCAGGAAGGCTGAGTGGGGTTCCTGGGTTTGGGAGGGTGGTCTGTAGCAGGCTATAAACTGGAAGGCAGTTTTACCCACTGTTAGTTGCACATGGATAGTCTCTGATGCTTTGTGCTGTGCCACCAACCTGGAGGTGTGGGTATCTTTGACAAATATTGATACTCTCCCTCCTTTTCTGGTTCAGTCCAAGTTTTGGGGCCGAAAAGCATGGTATGAGGTATAACCTGGTAGTGCTGGGGTGCTCTCAGGAGCCTTGAACCAGGTTTCTGTTACTGCACAGATATCGATGTTCTCCATGCTAAGGAGAGTTTCGAGTGCATGCATCTTGAGGTTTAGACTTCTGGCGTTGAGTAGCATTACTCTTAGTTCCTTATCTCTTGTGATACCTATGGAAGAGGGTTTGTCTTTTGAGCCTTGCCTAAAAAAGGCACTATGGGGGTGGCAAGAGCCTTTGCCAATATCCGAAAGCCCAGGGGTGACAGGTGCAAGCCGTCCCTAGCGAAGCATCATGGCTTGTCGAGCATGTCATCTCAGGCTGACAGGCATTGGATCCCCTTTAAATGACACCAATTGTTGAAATTGATCATCTTGTCTTCATATTGTGGCATCATTCTTGGTGAGGGTAAAGTGCTACTCAAGGTCAGGGTCATACCGGCCTGGGCTACATGCTCAGAGAGCTCCTCTATGTCTCTTTTCAAGTAGTCCAGGGAGGTACGTCTCAGGTCATTCACACCAGCATGGACAATGACTGAGTCATATTTGTACTTGCCTTGGAGTGACCTGAGTGCTTGTGTTATGTGGCGGATCCTAGCGCCCGACAGGCAGCTCACCGTGACCTTCTCCTTGTTCAGCCTGGTGAGCTGGATGTCAGTGTGCCTAACGATAGAGTCACCTATTACAATGGTGTGTTGTTTGGCCTTAAGGGTTGTGACTGTTCGGCACACTGGCTTTGTGAGCTATGTGTTGCACGTGTTTTGTTTTGGGGTAGCGGTTGCTTGGGTCTTTGCTTTGGAGGTCTCTGCTGCTTAGGCAGATTTTTATTTAGAGCCTCCGAGTATGTTTTTGTGTGTTTATGTGTTTGGTTTGCTGTCTGGGTAGGTCTATGTGAGACTGGAATTGTAGTGAGTGTGGTTTCCTTCTCCTCCTGACTGTTTACGCCAGTACTGAGTTGAGAGAGCTTAGCCTCCAGTTTGGCTATATGGTTGCATCTCTCACATGTGTTGGAATTTGTTGGGAGGAGGAGAGGGTTGTCTGTGTACATGAGGCAGTTGTAACATTGCCTCAAGATTCCCAGATTCACCAGCTGGACTGGAGAGGAGATTGACAACTGACCTTTGGACATGCTAGAATAGTATTGGGAACTCCTTTATAATTGAAAAAAAGGGCCAATGGGGAACAAGGTACTCAAGGGGAGTTTGTGAGGGTGTAGTGCTTTTCATTTTTTAGTGCTGACTTATATAATTGCTTTAGTGAGCAAGTGCCAGGCTTTAGAGTAGGAATAGGGTGTTTATTATGAGAACTAGATCAGTTCTAAGGGAAAAGTGAAGAGCAGACTTTGTGGAGCCGAGAATGGTTTAAACCCAATTAAGCGGAGCTGCCCGATGCTGCGCTATGCTCAAACTCGCGCAAAGCTACAACAAACTTTAAAAGTGCAGGTGCAAAAACAACTTTAAACAGTTTAAAATAGTTCAAGAAGCAGAAATACTTGCAGTTTAGCTAGATCGGACAGTCACCCAGGTAGTATCAGGAAAAAAAAACACTTTTATTAGGTTAGCAGTCGCTCTTTTAGCCTCTCTGCTGCTAGCACCACTCTGCAGGACCACGAGGAGCTTGGCTGAGTAGTAACAAGCGCAAAAACCGCGCCAAAGCGTGTTTCATACAGGGGGACTTGAAAGAGCTAGAAATTGGCCCAAAACGGCCAATAGACTACCAGATTCTTGTGCTGGGAACACTCCTCCAGGGATAGATAGGCTGCTCTAAGCTCCCCACTGCCACTGGTAAACAAAGAAGCCTCCTTTTATCCAAGAAAGGAAATGGGCAACACAGGAACTTTCCAAAAGTCCAGAATACATCAAAGCCTGTATTTGGACTATTCTAGGTCAGGAAAGACGAGAAACAAGGATAATTTTTTTGTTTTTTTTTCTTTTTTGCAACAAACAGCAGGAAAATGCAATAAATATGTAACACAGGCTAGCGCACTTGAGTGTGTAGCCTCAACAGGTAAATGCAACAAACAGGACAAACTTTAAAAGTGCAAGTGCAAAATCAACTTTAAACAGTTTAAAAAAGTTCAAGAAGCAGAAATACTTGCAGTTTAGATAGATCGGACAGTCACCCAGGTAGTAGCAGGGAAAAAAACACTTTTATCAGGTTAGCAACTGCTCTTTTAGCCTCTCTGCTGCTAGCACCACTTTGCAGGACCACGAGGAGCTTGGCTGAGTAGTAACAAGTGCAAAAAACGCACCAAAGTGGGTTTTATACAGGGGGACTTGAAAGAGCTAGAAATTGGAACAAAACAGCCATTAGACTACCAGATTCTTGTTCTGGGAACACTCCTCCAGGGATAGATAGGCTGCTCTAAGCTCCCCACTGCCACTGGTGAACAAAGAAGCCTCCCTTTATCCAAGAAAGGAAATGGGCAACACAGGAACTTTCCAAAAGTCCAGAATACAGCAAAGCCTGTATTTGGACTACTCTAGGCCAGGAAAGACGGGAAACAAGGATGATTTTTTTTTTCTTTTTTGCAACAAACAGCAGGAAAATGCAATAAATATGTAACACAGGCTAGCACACTTTAGTGTGTAGCCTCAACAGGTAAATGGTTGTTTCTGTTGTTGCTCTTTCTGAAAATGATACAATTACTGCAATAGGTGTAGACCTTATTGTACTTTAGTAAAATATGTGGTACTCTCTGTTTCTTAAATGACTATTTCTGTTGATGCTTTTTCTGAAAATGAAGCAGCAACTGCAGAAAATACATAGCTTGGGGTATTTGTAGGAGTATATGTAGTACTGCCTACTTCGTGCATGACTGTTTCTGTAGATGCTGTTTCTGAATCTGATGTAGCACCTACAGTCAGTAAAGAGCTTGCACTTAGAGGTGGACATGTGGTACTCCCTGTTTCTTTAACTACTGATTCAGTTGATGTTCCTGAAAGAGACATTGTTATTTTACAAATAGACTTCTTTTTATAAATTAAAACTATATTGCCTTTTTCTGTCATCATTTTTTATTTTTAATTAGGCAATTAAAAAAATCTTGCTCTGTAGTACAAACCATGACATGCCAATACCCTCTGAATTTTGCAACAAGGCATGTAGATGTAGGCATCAATGTAAGTTAATTTCTCCACATCCTTAAATTCTCAGAACATTAATGAAAGGTTAGAGCTCCCTTGTATTCAACTATCAGTGCAATATATGAATGTGATTCTCCAGAATATAGCAATTTCACCAGAAATATTCTGTTTATATATATAATTTCATAAAATTCATATGTGTTTCTGTAATGCATACAACATTTTAACAACACATACATGTAAGAAACATTAGAACCAGAAGAAAGGTGTGCTGGGATGATAATGACAGATGCATCACCAGTCCTTAGAAAGAGCCTTATTAATATGTTCTGTTTGTGATGGCAAAAATTGTGTGTAGTGATTAGAGGTTTTCTCTTTCTGTTTGGTTCTAATTGGTTTTAGGTGTCCATTTCTAACTAAGCCTGTTGTATTTACCTCCTTTCTGCCTGCATCCTTCAGTGTTGGGGCAGCTTATCAAACTCCAGGCTTTCAGTAAGAGCAGAATCCCTTACTGCTATTCTGCAATTTTTAACTAGTTTGTAGAAATGTGATATGGAGTTTCCATACTTTTTCAACTGACACTATAAAAAATTAGTAATACAGAAAAAATTTTTGACCAGTCATGCAGTGAAAGGTATGTTGAATTCCTCCTCCTACAGATAGTCCCTACATTGTGGAGATAATTGTGCCCCTTCATAATCACAGCAAACTAAAACTGAATTTGACTTATCATGTGATCAGTGTAGAATCCATGCTGTAAAATCTACTGACTTTTCTGACAGAGTTTATGTTTAGTTACACACCTCCAGAGTCTAAATGAATGGCTTAGGACAGGCCTCAATGTTTGCACTCAAATGAGCAATGATGAATTCCTATGCTTGATTCCAAAATAGAATTCAGGCACTGTTGAACTCAGAGATTTTGCATAGAAATATAATGTCAGTGCAAAACTCTTGAAAATGAAATAGCCCATTCAGTTATGTCCCAAGATCACAGGTACATCCAAATGATATTTCAACATAAATCAACATGATATTCTTTCTAGCAAAGCTTAGTGTGTTTTCGTGTGTTGAAAATAAATTGTCTTGTGCAAAGCAGAACTGCTTCTATGAGGATTTTGATGCATTGGACTTAACATAGTAGAATAGTGTTGATTAGTCAATGTTTTTTGCAGAGCACATGGATACCTCTGATGATACTGAATTAACTTGTGGATAGATGCATCAGTAGACCTTAGAAACAATATAATTAAGTTTCCTCTGTTTTAATGGTGAAAATGCTATGCAAGGATTAGAGGAGTTCACTTTTTTTGTGCTTTCTATTGTCGGGTGCACTTTCTAACTAAACAATTAAACATTTTGTATTCTGCAAAATATATATGTATGTTAAAGAACTGCCAAATAAATGAGGTTTAAAAGTATAAATCTTGCTGTATAAGTCTAAAATAGCAAAACTGAGTGATGACCTGACAAATTCAAAGTCCTCCTCAAACCTGATAACTCCACTACATATGCAAAATTCTTTAACTCAACATTCTATGTATATGGAACTAGCTGTATCTGTACCCCAGCAAAGTAAATACAATGTGAACCCCTATGGTGGAACCTAGATATAAACATACTGTGTAATAAAAGAAAAAAAACTGCACACAAAAATTTAACTAACTACTGCTAAAATGCTCTTATTCAATTAAAGAGACAATACCCTCTGAAAAGTGATGAGGTAATTAGGAATCTGTCAAACTATGTTAACAACAAACTGTACTTTGATACCCATGCATTCACTATGGCAAGGAAGTTCTTCATAACACAGCTTGTCCATACAGATATAAAATCCAGGTCCAGGTCCAGGGATGTAATCATTCCACTGTACTTAGATCTCATTAGGTCATTCATTGAATATAATGCCCCTTTCAATCTTGAATATAATGCCCCTTTCAATCTGTAACTGTTCAAACACTTGTCACAACTGGAATTGCTGTGATGTTTTCTCATTAAAAATCAAGTGAATAAATCATAAAATCTAGGCAGACCATCTCAAAGCCCTATTGCCATACAGGCTACTAAGAGGTAACCTCTGACTCACATACAGATTCTCATCTGATCCTTTCCTGTCAGAACTATTACACATTCAGAAGTACAATAGTAGTGTCAACACCCAAAAAAGAAATTGCTATCTCTTGCAAAATTAATAGGATGTTCAGGAGGGATAGGGTTGTAACACAGAAACTAGCACTTTTGTGGAACTGCCTTCTAAATAACAAAAAGCTAAATGCTTCTTTTACTCAGTTCAAATGTGATGTTGATTACTAAATATGAAATAGTAAATTCACCCCTGGTTTATACTCATGTCCCTCATGGACATACCTCTCAACTGTTCAGATTTTCACTGTTCTTCATTAAATTTGTGGTTTTCAGGCAAATCCCTGAAGATCAAATTCACTAACTAATGTTAAACATTTGAGATTAAGACTTCATTTTCTTCAGAAAGTGGATGCTAACACACATCCTGTTATTCTAACAACTAAGTTTCTAAGAGTAATATTTACAATATTTCCCTATTTTTGGGCCTTTCTCCACCTATTAGTTAAGGCTTTGTCCATATTTTTTGCACTAAGGAGTTGAAAGGTATGTTCACGGCTAGGAAAAATAAGAAAATCTCCCAACCCTATGGTTATTTATGCACAAAATACAAGGGGTAGAAATGAAGTTTGAAACAGACCAATTTGTCAAGAGACATCTTCAAGTGGGATTAGATAAATAAAGTAGCAGGAATTGGGAGGACAGGGAGAGGATAGGAATGTAGGATGTTTGGGAGGAAATGAGGTATGGGTAGGGAGGGACTTAAAAGATTTAGGCAAGTGTAAGTGGAGTAGGAGTCACATTTTTGGCATGAACATGCTAAGGTAAGGTCATGTCCCAGACGACTGGTAGGTATTGTGTAGCAGGTAGGCCTTGGAAGGAATAATGGTAGGAAGTAAACATTTTTTTATGGGTCTTAATGTGTAATACTGTTAGGATTGGGGTGGCTTTAATGTGAGGGTGGTAAATCATCATTGGGTTGCTGTTGCTGGGAGGGCTACAGTTAATGACCTCAAAATACAAGATCTTTGCGTATTGCTGGAGCTAGATGCGTGAGGTAAAGTTGTTGGTTATCATCTGGGGCTGGGGTTCGGTATTTATGGATCCTCATTAAGTGGCTGTCACAGTTGGCTTCAGATAAGGTTTATTTCATTGGGGGTGTTGGGTTGATGCAAGAGCAACTGGGTGAAAAATTGTTCCATGCAGACCCCATTTATTGATGGGGGTAGGGGCTCACCATGTAGCTATTCATTTGCTCATAATGGCAGGGCTACAGCCCTAGCCTATACTGTGGTACAGAGGGAACTGTTTCTCAGGCTTAGGAATAGCTGCTGGTAATTCTTGTTGCTGCGCATGCACAGTGGCAACCCAGGCCATTAACTGTTCTGGTGTGATCGGAGTTTAATGGGTGAATCAGTAGTTCAGTGAACACTTTGATTACTCTTAAGTACAACAGTAGAGATTAGGTGGGTTGGCAGACTTTCTTTCACTTACCACTTGTCATGTGCATTACAAAGGGGCTGAATTTTTTCACACAGCAATCGATAAGTCCTTTAAAATTATGCAGGTAACAGAAGTAGCTCTTTTTCTACCACTATTTGGAAAAAACTGCCAATAGTGGGATGTAGAGTAGCTGAGAAGCAGTTGCTAGGAAGGGTTCTTTGTGGCTTATACGCAGTTGAAGCGAGAACTGCTTATTGTGGTAATTTCGGTGATCTGCCAAAAGAAACACAATGCTCAGGGAATGTGTGCCTGGTTTACGTGACGAGGCTATGAAGTAAGGAGGTTTCCTGGGCATGCAGTGCAGGTCAGTTAAACTTGTAGTAACACAAAGCCTGTCATTCTAACACAGTTAAGTTATTCTGCAATAGCTTACACCCAAGTTCTTAATCAAACACGACATGGAAGGTAGGTCTTGCTAGTGTAACGGTTCAGTAGGACAGCATTTTACATTTTAAGGTGTATCATGAATGGTTTGAACTGGGCACTCATGTTGCAAACATACTGCATGTGAATTTTAAGAAATTGCTAATCCCTTATGGTAAGAGTAGTGAGGCTAAGTATAGACAATTACAACTTTTAATTGGTGGTATGGAGTGGTTGATCCGGAGTGGTCATAGGGTCAGGGCATGCCTCCCAATGACACTGTTTTTAGCTGAACCTACTTGTGGAAGCAGGCACAGTCGACTGTTAAGTTTTTCGAGTGCAGCAGCTTACAGTACAGTTTTTCTGGTTTGAAGGCTGTGGTGTTTTTGTGGTGGATCACTTGCTTATTAAAGCAAGAATTTTTTTTTCTCTGTGTTTTAATGATTTCAAGCTTCAGTGACACTCCTCTCTAACGTACTGTTTGTAGGCTGGCTGTGCTAGGCATTGGGTCGTAGCTCTCAACTGTACAGAGTTTCACAGAATGTTCAGATTTCATCTCAAAAGTCAGTCTGTTTCAGAACATTTGTGGTTTTTGGCTAATCTCATGAATGATCTAAGAAAAAAATTACTGAATAAGGACATACACTTGATTTTCAGGCTTCATATTAACTAAAAAAATGCATTTTAACACAGACCATGTTATTCTAGCTACATGCAAAGTTTGTAAGAGCATCTATCCTGATTTTGGGCCTTTGTCCCACTATTAAGTAAGGCTTTGTCCAGATTCTTTGAGCTAAGAGGTTGAGAGGTGTGATTAGGAGAGGTAGTATTTCCCGTCTTAGAACAGAAGGTTGAGAGCGATGGTTCATATCCTGCAATGTACATTTCTTTTTCACACCTGTTATATTACTGAAATAACTAGGTAAAGCTGGTCCTGCAACTATTTCTCTCGTTTACCTCACAGGTGTATTTTGTTGTTGGCTGGGCTTCTTACTGGTTGTGTTGTCTCTCGTCATCATTATCTTCAGCGGTTTAATGTGCATTTAAGAACACGTGGGCTGTATATGAATTCCATTTGTTTTTGGACGGTAACATTGTATTTTATTTTATATTGCTGTATCTCTTTGTTTTGTTTGGCGTGATGTATACATCCTAGAGGGCTGTATAGATTGGGGCGAAGATAGCGTTACGTTCATCATTTGTGGTTTTCATGCCAATCTGTTTTCACCCCTGTTGTCTGGTTTGGATTTAGTCAGTGCTTTGGTTTTTGTTCTTGTTCATGGTTGAGGGTCAGGTCTCATCTCTATGATGGTTGGGGTCTCTTGGTGCATGGTGATGCAGAGGGTTCATTGGTGGGGTGTCCGCCCTGTGTTGAGAGTGCACTGGGATGCAGTGGATTTATAGTGGTGCCTGAAGTTCACTTTGTTTGGCAAAGATTGTGGTTTCTAGTGTTGGCTCTGGGGTCTGTTAAAAGTACAATGGGAAGCGTGGTGTTCCAGGAGAATGGTTTTGGTTGCTGGTTTGGAATGTCTTTCTGTCGCCGCTGTTCATTTTGCTTTTGGACTAATTGCTGGCTTAACAGCTAGCCCTGTGTCTTTTCATGGGTTGCAGAGATCCTGCCCACAGTGGGTCAGGCGCAGGAGCATTCATGTAAAGGGGGGTGGGAGTCAGTAAAAGCCATTGGCTTGGCAGGGGGACCAGAGCAAACGGTGAAGAAGAAAAAGAAAAAAAAATAATAATAAAAAGACTGCACACTTTCATAAGAGGATCTACTAGGACAGTAGAGCTTGTGTGGCAAGTCACGGTACCGGTGTCACTGACAGGCCATGCTCCCCATATGGTATATGAGTGGAAATTTGAATTTCTACAGGCTCTTACTAATAATTTGGAGTGGAGTTTTGGTCTGCTCAATGGCAAACAAGAGTACTGTTGCTGGTGTTTTCTCAGTTAATCGACACAGTTAAGATCTGCTTTGCTGAATGGTCAGTTAGCGGTTGGAGTACTCTGCCAAAAAATCATATCGTTTTGAAGGCAAGGTGCTCCAGTTGGGAAATTAAAGAAATAGAGCATTTTCTTAAGTGTACAGTCCTAGATGCTCCAAAATCACCAATTTTAAGAGGTATTGAAGCATGATTCACTACCTTTTCTCCAAAGTCATCAGTTTTAAGAGGGATTAAGAGGAACAAAGGTACAATGTGAGTCAAAATCAGGGACGTTCAGGAAAATCGGGAATAGTTGACAGGTATGGTTCCACGCATTGCACAAAGCCTACAGTATGGCAAATGGCAATAGCAAGGCAAGCAAGGCATACCTGTAATTAACAGATACTCCCTAAAGCAGTCTAACAGGCTATCATGGATAATACAGCCACATAAGGTATTCTTAACAGGCAAAGTTAGTTGAAACCCGATTACCCAGTACATTAGAGCAACAGCTTAGACATGGAAGCAGACAAGTTATAAATGATTAAACTTCAAAATAAGTCTAATACTAAATACCCTAAGTCATAGTTACTTCTGAAAGAGTGATTGGTTGAATATGGCGGGGCGGGGGTCCTCTTAATAGCACTCAATGTTAAGATAATTTGGTTTGTGGCAGTGAATTTTACAGTTTCTTTTCTTTTTCAGATTAATGTAAGATGGGTGCACAGTAGACATTGTGCCAGTAGCTGGAGTGATGGGCAGTGAGGTCGTAAAAGGATGTGTGCAGAATCGCATTAGTCGGTAACCTGAAGGTGATGGCTGCTGCTTGGCCGGAGTGGTGCATAAGGAGGGCATAGGGGATTTACCTGTAAGTGCTCCTTAATCCATGTTATGCTTGTTGTAATGGGGACTAGTATGGAGGCAAGTGAGGATGAGGTGAGTTAAGGGCAGACGGGGTGTTATGTTGGGGTGTTTCAGAGGTCAGAGTGCTATGTAAGACAGTCACTCATGATCAGTGCAGAGGTCATATCAGCTGGTAGCCTGAAGGATGCGGTCTTCTTAGGTGATGAAGGTTGCTACAAAGAGGTTTTCAAGTGCTGAAACTGCAGGGAATGGGGTCACAGGTACTGATGCAATTTTACTTACTCATTTTGGTGAGTTTGCATTGCATGGGGAAGGGATATTTGGTCACTGATACTGCAGCAGCCTGCTTCTGTTATATGGGTAATACATGTGGGGGTGTTTCTTAAGGACTTTATTTAATGAATCAAGGAGTGCTGGGGTCAAAAGTAGGACTATTTTTTTCTACATGGAAGGTAGTGTTTGTGAAGCTACAGTGGTATAGGAAGGGGTAGGTTATTCAGGTTGCATGTTTCAAGTGCGACTTGAGGATAAGTAGAGTTTGTAGGAGCATTGCAGGTAAGTGAGTGTTTGGGGCCAAGTTGGCATTTCCTGTTGGATGCAGAGGTGATGCATTAATAGGGAAGCTTTAAAGGGGAAGTTAAGGGTAAGTGGTGGGTTAAGGAGATTGAGCTCTTGGTAGGTGTATTGGATTGTTCATAGAATTTGCATTGGTACCAGACGGGATTAATGAGTTGGTGTAGTTTGCCACTGGGTTGCCTTTGGGCAATTAACTGGAATGACTCTTGGGGTAGGGGGATAGGACTGTTCATGGGATTTGCATTTTGTTTACACATTTTATAGGAGGTGTTGTGTTTGGGGGGCATAATTTGGGGGGTTGTTTTGTGGATGATGGAATAGAGGGACAACTGGGTATGCTGAGTGTTTGAGGTTTCATCCAGATATGTGGTGATCTGGGGATATCAAATTCAATTTGTTTTCACGTGCAGCACCTAATGATTTATTTCAGGACAGACATGGGTGGACACTCAAGGCTTAATTTACAGTCACCCATTAAGTTGTGACGTGCACTCTAAGCTGATAGGAGGTGGTTTGGTATGTACAACGTAACAGTATGTAGGGTTTGATGTTGCACACTAGGTATGTAGGTGTTGTGGGGAATATGTGGAGTAATGGGTTTAGTGTTTTGGGGTGCATATGGCAGGTGATTACTGGGGAATCAACTTGGTTAGGCATTTGGCAGATGGATGGGAAGTTGTGGAAAGTTTTATTGGTTGTCAAAGAAGGCATGTGAAGACTAATTGGGGGGAGTTGGGCTGGTGGCTGGTTAGACGGAAGGAAGAGTAATGAGTATGTTTGTTGTCAGTTGGATGGTAATGACTGGGGAGTCATTAGGATGGCTACTGCACTGGCTTTAAAGACAGCTCATTTGGTTATTACTGCATTGGGTGGTAAATGGGGTCACAATGGGGAATGATGGTATGTAATTGACTCTGCATGTTTTTTGTAATGCCCTGGGAATCATTGTAGGGCTGCCATTGGTCATAAAGTAAGGAGTATTTAGCTCATGTACAGTGGTTATGCTAGGTTATGAGGTTGTGGTTGTTATCTCAGCATAGTAGAAAGGTCCGTGTTTTGTTTCAGCTGTTTAGGTAACTGGCTATTTTGTTAGTTATGTGATAGGGTTTTAGGAGGTGATGACTCTGTTTCAGCTTGGTTAGTGGAGATGGGGTACACCGAATGGCATTTCGCAGGATGCCTTAATGGTGGTTAGGTTGCTGGAAGTTTGTAGAAGGGAGGGGGATCAACCTGATCAGGCTGGTGGGCAGAGAAGAGGGGCATGCTTGACCTCTTCTGTCCCCCCTCTTGTGTTGGATGGTCAATTGGAGGTATAATTCAATAAATGCTAATGCAGTGAGTGGTATGCTGCTTCATAAGTAAGTGAGTGGAGCTATGGACGCTGCTTACTGATCAGAATGAGTGGGGTTACACTGCCCTGTCCTATGATAATGTTACATGGATGTTATTTTCACCAGTATCAGGTTTCGGATGAAATTGATAAATATTGGTTAACAATTATGTTTATGGAAATTTCAATAAAGGTCATCAAATGTCATTCGGTGTGATGTGTTTCTTGAAGGAGACAAGGACAAAAAATTGGAATGTTTTTCTTGTCGTTTTTAGAAAAAGAATGACTGAAAACCAAAGAGTCATTAATAAGAACAACATTTCTATGTATAATGAAAGCCTCTAGCACCTTTTAGGGCTTTGTTCTCCCAGCTCACTTAATTAATCATATTAACTTCATGGTTGTACAGGAGTTACAAAAAGGACAAAGGCAACCTACATTAAAAAACTGTACAAAGTGCAAACTAAATAGTATACCATTTCTTACCACAGCTGCACGTCTGCAGAACATAAACAACAATGCCAGAAAACTGTTCTTTAACTTCAACTGCATAAAGTTGGCATTTTTTCAAACTTAGAAACTCACCGGCAAAAACAAACTAGTAAAACCAAAAATACGGTCGCAGCAGCAGTAGAGTAAACACCAACAGTTTTCTTCAAACTATCATTTTATACAAAACAGAGCACAAAAACTTTTAAGATGTCTTCAATTTATAGAGATACTGACATCTGATGGTCAGCATTTAAAATTTTAGGTAAATAGTGACAGAGATGATGTACATCAGTTACAATAAAAATAATTTACAAAAAGTGATGCAGATATAATTTCTATGGTACTGCTTTACTCTTTATTGTACAATTTGTGTATACTGTTACTTTATCTAGCTGGCAGTTCAAATGCATTCATCTTTGGAATAATAAAATATCTGACTATTTGAAGAGTCAGTTTTGCATTTCTATTTTACTTTTATTTTTATTAACAGGATATGTTAAGATTTATTTTAAAATCTGTCATTTGGGGTACTTTCTTACCTGTGTCCTTTCAAAGAAACATTAAATAGAAAAGTTTGCATATCATGTATACATTGGAATATATTTATAATTTGCTATGTAACACTCGTAACAAATATTAGGACTTTGTATGGTAACTTTGCACTACTCTTCCTTTTGTTTATTAGTTTTTATTCACTCACTGATTTCTATGATTTTAAATTATGCTGTTCTATAGGTTGTAGAACTTTCACTTGACAATATTGTTATAGTGTTATTTTCCTCTTAAATTCTCACTACTTCTGGATGAACACTATTGTAAGCCAGACCCAGGTTGCCTCTTAGCAGTTTCTGGCATACCAAGTATAATGACAGGGCTTTGAGTCAGTCCATGTAGGACATGTTGTGTAGGCCTTGTATCCTTTTAGTAAGATATGTCTGTGGGTGTTCCAGTCTTTGCATATGTCTGGACAGATAATATGCCAAAGGGGGCATTATAATCAATGACTGACCTAATAAGAACTGAGTAATGGGGGGATTAGAGAATGGACAAACTGTACATCAACACCCTGATTGGAGAACGAATGATCTCCAACATGGTATTAATGTAAAAGTAATGCCCACTGATAAATGTGTCCTACACTTCAAGGCAGTATATTAAACTGCCATGAAGCTCAGACTACAAAAAAACTAGCCGTCCCCATTATTTTACACTCGCTAAACAGCAGTTCTGCTGTTTATTGAGCATAAAATGTAAAACAAAAATAAAAGATAGAGAGACTGTGTGTGTGTGTGTGTGTGTGTGTGTGTGTGTGTGTGTGTGTGTGTGTGTGTGTGTGTGTGTGTGTGTGAGAGAGATCAAGAGAGTGAAGCAAAAGTGATGTTGTGTGACAGAATGCATGTTTAAAAACAGAGGAGACTGCGTGTGTAAGAGAGATCAAGAGTGTGAAAGTGATCCTGTCTGAGTGAATGTGTGTATGAAAGCAGAGGAGCCTGTGTGTATGTGTGTGAAAGAGAGGGAAGAGTGAGAGTGATCTTGTGTGACTGAATGCATGTATGAAAGCAGAGGAGCCTGTGTGAGAGACTGAGAAAGAGGGTGAGACCAATCTTGTGTGAGTGAATGTGTGTGTCAAATCAGGAGAGACTGTGTATGCGTGTATGGAAGAGAGAATGGACTATGTAAAATTCTGTTTTACTTGCTTATTATTTTTTTAAGTACTACTATATTATTTTTAATTATGTTTGATGTGAAACACTTCCTCCAACACCATTAAAATATACTACAGCAAGTTTAAAACATTAGCCGGAGGAACTATTTTACATTAAAAATATATAAAAAAATAATACAGTACTTAAAAAATAAATAAGCAAGTGAAACACAATTTTACAGAAAGCCCATTCTCTAAGCACTTAATGTGCAATTAACATCCTACCAGGGATGTAGAGAACCTCCGCTGATAATACTGATAATATTAATACACTAATAACACATACACTAATGCTAATCCAACAATAACAACAGTAACACATTTATGCAGTGCAGTACCAACTAAAATGACACGCACCAAGACTATTCCACTTACGTCTTTGTCTGTAACCAAAATATTGCACAGATCAAAATCAGACAGAGTTTAAATTGCACGGAAAGCTAACTTGGCATATTGCACAGAATGTTAACTTGGCATCATTAATGTTGACATAAGGTATGAGATTGTACTTTCATAAAGTTATTGCATATGTCTGTGAATTACTTCAGTGATGTAACTCCAAACCTTGATGACCAGCATGGTGTATATTATTACTGGATTTCAGAATTCTGATGGCATGTGGAAAAAAGCTTCTACTAAACATGGTGGTTTCGCAATGTAAACTAAAGTATTTCCTGCCTGAAGGAAACACAAAAACAGACCATGGGCAGGGTGAGTGCAGTCTTTGACTATTTCCATGCCTCTGATGAGGCACCCAGCAGAATGCAAGTCCTGGATAGATGAGAGCGTGGACCTGATAATTCTCTCTGCCACTTTCACCACCCTCTGGAGAGATTTGTGATCTGAAATTGTGCAGTTTCCATACCACACCAAGAGATTACTAGTCAGGATGCTTTCGATGGTACCCCTGTAGAAGGCTGCGAGAACTGAAGGTGGTAGTTTTGCTCTCCTCAACCTTCTTAGAAAGGGTAGACTTTGTTGCACCTTCTTGACAATATGATTGGTGTTTATTGACCAAGACAAGCCTTCAGCGATATGCAGCCCCAGGAGCTTGGTGCTCTTGGTACTCTTCACCCTTTCCACTGTTTCTCCTTTGACTGTGAGTGGAGAATGAACCTTGCATCTCTTCCTGAAGTCTACTGTTATCTCCTTTGTTTTATTCACATTGAGACCCAGGTTATTGTTGTCACACCAGACAATCATTTGATTCATCTCCTCTCTGTAGGATTTTTTGTCTCTATTGCTGATGAGACCCACCACTGTAGTATTATCTGCAAACTTAATAATGTGGTTTGTGTTGTACCTAGTGATGTAGTCATGTGTCAGCATGGTGAACAGCAGGGAACTCACGACACATCCTTGAGGTACTCCAGTATTCAGTGTGATGCTCAAACAGGTGTTGTTGTCTACACATACCTTTTGTGCTCTGTCAGTAGGAAAGCCCAGAATCCAGTTGCATAAAGGAGTACTAACACCCAGATGGACCAGTTTCTCAGTCAGATGTTGGGGGATGACTGTGTTGAAGGTCGAGTTCAAATCAATAAATAACATGCTGACATACCAGTTTTTGTTCTCAAGTGTGCAAAGGATAAGCGAAGTGCCAGTGAGATGGCATCTGCAGAGCTATTGGATCTATAAGCGAATTGGAGTGGGTCCAGTGCTGCAGGAAGTTTTTATGTTAACTAGTCTTTGATCAATCTCCCAAAAATGTTATTACAGTGGATGTGAGAGCTACTGGGGGGTAATCATTCAGGCTTGAGGGTGGAGACTTCTTGGGCAGTGGTATAATGGTTGTATTCTTGAAGCACTTGGGTACTGTGGCTTGATGCAGAGAGATATTGAATATGTCAGTGAGAACAGTAGTTAATTGGTCAGCACATTCTCTAAGCACCTGCCCCAGAATATTGTCAGGACCAGCCCCCTTTCCTGGGATTACCATTGTAGCACCCTTTGAACATCCACCGGGTGAAGGCAGAGCACTTCATCTTCTTGGTGGGTGGGCAGTTTCATTGCCATTGTATTGTTTCTCTTCTCAAACCTGCTGAAGTAGGTGTTGAGTTTATTGAGAAACTCTGTGTTATCATCACATTGAGAAGGTGGAGACCTGTAGTCTGATAGATTTTATACCTTGCCATAGAAGCCAGGAGTTTCTCAGGTCCGAGAAGTGACCCTGAATTTTCTGTCCATAGGCCTGCTTAGCCACTCTTATTCCTCTACTTAGTTTTACTCTGGCTTCCCTAAGGGCATCTTTGTCTTTAGATTTAAAGGCATTACGTGCCTTGAAGATCTTGTACACTCCACTTGCTAGCCAGGATTTCTGATTCGCTCTTGTGATGATGCTCTTGTTGACTGTCACATCATCCACACACTTTGATATATAGGCCGTCACTGACTCAGTGTACTCATCCAGGTTAATTTTTTGGTCCATAGTAGCCACCACCTTGAATATATTTCAGTCCATGCTTTCAAAGCAGTTCTGGAGTGCTGAGACTGCTCCCTCTGGCCTTACCGTTATTTGTTTCCTGATGGCTTTCCTCTGATTAACAATGGCCTATATGCTGACAGTAGCATAATCAAGAGATGATCCCAATTACCAGATATGGATGAGGTACTGCCTTATATGCTAGCTTGACACTGGTGTATACCTTATCCAGAATGTTATTTCCCCTCATTGCAAAGACCACAAGTCTTGGAAGTAATGAGGTAAAACTGTTTTCTGATTTGCTTGATTAAAATCACCTCCTATTATGTGAGCAAACTCCAGATTCTGGTTTTGTAGCTCATTGATTGGCAAAAAAACCCACAATCCACAGCACCATGGAGAATGAGACTTCCAGCCAAAAGGTTTTCTTGTAAAACCAGCTTTAATCCTTAAAAGTATAAGCGCTTTTGTTTTTGTACACCAAAAATTTCTTCAGATACATTTAAAAATCCAGAACTGTTTAAATCTCCCTCCATGAAGTCAAAAACACACCCACAATCCATTACACCAGTCAGAAAGCTAAATTCAGAAATTTAAAGGCATATACACACCGGAACAAAGGGAATATATACAAATACAAATAGAATTTGTTGCCCTTGTCCTAAAAAAATAAAGAAATTATAAGTAAATAAATAAATAAGTAAAAAATATTGCAGTCATTCTGTTAGTAATATTTCAAAGATTTAAGTTTTAAAACTGGAGCTATACTAATCATATAATTCAAACCCGGGTGCCTATAGGCTTCCAGCTTGATCTGCCAAATAAGCTCCCATTGCTCAAAACATGTTGACCACAGACCATCCCATGGATACTTCTCCACCTTCTCTCATACACTAAACTTAAAGTCATGTGTTTCATTCATAAGGTGCCTATAAAGAGCATTGGTAATTTGCAGTACATGTAAATATATCCTGGAAGGGGACAGGATTAACCTGAGGAATCAACATTATTCTGTAACAGGGAGATATAAATGTGTATTCAGTGCCTCATTGATATTGACACTGGGGGGAATATAGACCACTGTGATGCTCACACCATTGAACTCCCTTGGCAGATAGAAAGGTCTGCATTTCAATGACATAAACTCAGTATTTTCAGAACAGTGTTTAGCAACCAACTCATAGTTGGTGTACCAGTTATTGTTGACATAGATACAGACACCCCCTCCCCTTGAATTTCTGCAGAGTAACTAGTTTCTGTCTGCTCTAAATAATGTAAGCCCTTCTACATGGACTGCACTTATTTATATTACTCTTTAACCATGTCTCAGTAAACATATGTACACAGCTGTTTCTCACCTTGCTATGAGTGGTTAACTCCAGTCTTATGTAGTTCATTTTGCTATCCAAGGAATGAACAATGGCCAGTAGCAAACAAAGATGGAAGTAAATGCCTGTATGGATTGGCTTTTAACTTGGCAGAGAATCCAGCATGACATCCCCCCTTCCTTGTTCTTTCATATCTTTACCTTTTTTTCCACTTCCTGTATGTGGTAACAGACAACTTTGCTTGAACAAGGCAATTTGGACATTGTTTGAATATAATTCCTAGTTCCTGTAGTTTATAGAGTGTTGTAGGCCTCCCCGGCCCTGCAGACAGCAACTCATCAATCCTGCTGCACTGTGAGCTATACCAACCATGCCAATAGTTATGCGAATATGGTGATGATGGAGTGGGAATATTGGAACATTTCACAAGTTGACATCAATGCAGTGAGTTTTTATCTATGTTTTGTCGATGATGTTTTCTTTTTATGGGATAGAGATGAACATGAATGACTACAGATGTTAACTAGACTTAATAGCAGTTGTGAATTTTTGTGGTTCACTTGTAAACATTCTTGTAGTAGTGTTGAGTTTTTAGATGTTGAAGTACTCTATGATGAGAAAGGATGTTTTTCCACTAAACTGTTTAGGAAGGAGTACTATTGACCCTCATTTTTGTGTAGGGGCAGTATGCACCGCAAGCATGTTTTTTCTATTGTGGTGAAGAGACAAACATTGGGAATTTCACAGCTATCCTGTGAAGTGACTGATTTTGATAACAGTATGGAAATGCTGGGGCATGAATGGCAGGGGTAGGGGTTATAGTCAGGAAGAAGTTGAATCAGCTTATTTGGAAGTGGCTAATGATAGCTCCAATAGGGCTAAACCCTATTTTTCTAGGTCACCTTATTTTAGACATGAAACAGGTATGACGGTAGTCTACCTGTAGTCATTTCCTTCACCAGAGATACTGGGAATATTAGGGAGATCATGTGTAGAATTGGCATATCTTGCAAGTGGATGAGAGTGTCAGCAATGTGGTGGGTGCTCAACCCAGGTTTGTGTATAAGAATAAATGCACACTTAAGCAGAGGTTATGTTACCCCACATTTCAAATAGAGACAAATACCACAGCTATTGGAACAAAGAAATGTCATAAGTGTTCATATTGTCAATACATTGATGACTCTACCTCTTTCAAACATCCTGACACTGGATAATTATGGTATATAAGAACTTGTTCTGACTGTAATACTAAGCATATAGTATACATTGCTCACTGTGTGGAATGTTGTAAATTCTATGTTGGCAAAACTAATTGCCGACTTACACAGCATATTAGGGAGCATGTCTACTGCACCCAAAGGGGGTTTGAATATAGTGCACTTGTCAAGCACACAAGATGTACAGGACCAGAACATAAATTTCTGTTCCAAGTCCTTCATGTTTTGAAGGATGGTGTTAGGTTGTGTGTCATGGTTAATGAGACTCAAGTGGATTTTAAGGCTGGCTGCCCACTTGGACTCAGGCCTTAATGATTCTGTATCTCTCAAACCCCTATTAAAATCATTTAAACTTAAAAAAATGAATATATATATATATATATATATATATATATATATATATATATATATATATATATATATATATATATATTTTTAGATATATTTTGATATCTCTATTTTATGTATATATATATATATATATATATATATATATATATATATATATATATATATATATATATATATATATATAGCATTTATATTATATGTGTATATATAATCTGTTTGTTAAATGTTAAATATTTTATCTGTTTATTATGTTTATTATTAGTTTTTAGGAACTGCATACTATATTGTATTGTAGCTTTAATGAATGAGGGTTGTAACTGTTGCATTCATTGCTTAAATGATTTCTAAGGGTATATAAGGCTTGTTTCTCATAATTTAGATTGTCTGATAAAGCAATCTTATCATTGTGAAATGGCGTACATCCTGTTCATTGAATTAAAAACTGGATTTTTTATATTACACTTTGAGGTGTCTGGATTTCTCTGCTGTGTGTCCACACAGTTTTTGGGATTTTGCTTTTGCTTACACAAATGAGGTTTGTCACTGTTTTTTTTGCCTGTGGTCCCAGTACTTTTTATTTTTATGCACTTCTGTTTCCTGACTCATGCACTTCCCTGTGAACGACATGCATACCTATACTCCCTTCTTCACATGTGCAGATGCTAACTGCTCTTTGTACATTGCTATTTGAGTTGCCTATGCCTTACACACTGAGTACCCAGCCTATGTATTGATAAGCACACTCTGGTTATTTTTTGCCTGCATCAATTTTAATGCTATATGCCTGGTTAGCTTTTGAATGCTTATGTGCTCCTTTCCTCATTGGTGCAAATGATTATAATTTTGCCCTGACCTTTGTACATTACTTCATGGGTTGCTTAGGTCTAATGTACAACATGGCCATCCTATAAATAGGTAATACAATCTGGTGTTTTTGTCTGCATAATTTTTACTGTTATATATCTGGTTAACACTTGTATAGTTAAGTGCTCCCTTCTCCACCTTTGCAAATGATAGTAACCATGTCTTGACTTTAGTACATTGCTACTTGGGTTGTTGATGGCATGGATAAGCACAGTTAGGTGTTTTATATGCATCAGTTTTACTGTATTATATCTGATTAGCTTTTGTGCAGTTATATTGGAAACCTGTGAGCAAGCTGATGCCAGTTTGATAATGCTCAGCATACTGTGCCTATGACTATCTGGCATGGCCATACCCTGCTGCTGTTTCATCCTCTGACTGGAAGTGCTGGAAACTGTGGTCCCTGCATGAGGCCACCCTGCAGTAACTGCTTCCTAACTATAATATTGTGTAACACTGCATACACAATAAGTATTTTTGCACAAGTGGCAAGCTCATACAGCAGTACACCACTGGCTGTATCCAGGCAGTAGAACTGTGGCTTCAACCATCAAAATACATGGCCCCTGATATTTCTGGTTTGTGTTAAAGTATGGTTGTAACCATGTTCAGTTTGGTTGTGATGAAGTCTGAAGCAAGGGATCCAGGGCACATTCAGCATCATTGAGAAGATGTCACTGTGGGAAGTCACCCTCATAAACCACTGACAGAGTTCAAATGTGTGCCATAACTGCGAGCTATAGAAATTGCCTGGGTGGCCTGCACACACACACACACACACACACACACACACACACACACACACACACACACACACACACATTGTAGAGGATACCCTTTACATTATAGATAGTAAGACAGTTAATGGAGTGATACCCTTTGTGGTTCACAGACTTCTTTCACATTTCAAAAAGTAGACCTTTATTTTGATGTTGGTACAGTCTATGGTCCCAGTATCTCAGGGAAGTGGGATATAGCATAGAAGTCCTGCACAGTGCTTGTTCTATCATCTGGGGTACATGGGAATAACATAAATTCCCCCACATGCTCAAGCATGGCACTGAGGAAATGGTGGAGTATTACCAAGACAGATGCCTGGAATATCCCCAGTGTATCTCCAGTGGAGCACTGAAAGGTCCTTCTATCTAATCTGCATAAAGACAAACATACCTTTGCATGTACTAAGATAGGTATTCCATGACTGCCATGATGTTGTAGGGGAGACCAACAAATGTCAATATTATGAGAATATTATTAATAATAATGTATCTACAAGTGATAAAAGTATAGACATCTTTCTTACAAACAATATTCAAAAGACATTATCTAAGCACAACATTAATAACACAGATAAACCTTTTCCTTCAAAGAATTAAAGGAACAAATAAAACATCTTAAGACAAGGCACCAGGGCTCGATGGTTTAATTCTGGAATTTTATAAACATTTACCTCATAATATCTTGAAAATCTTACTGAGTGCATTTCAAGAAGTTAAAACTACAGCAAACATCCCTGCCTCGTGGAAATATTCTATAACTTCTCCCATCTTAAAACCAATTAAAGAAGCCAACATTTGTACATCATACAGACTAATATCTTTGCTTAACATTGATTACAGGGTATTCATGTCAATCTTAGCAGACAGATTAAATAATATTCTTCCAGAATTAATTCATGAAGACCAAACTGTTTTTATCAAAAATAGAAAGGTACAAGACAATGTAATCAGATTACTTTCCTTAACAGACTTAGCAAATAAAAAAACTGAACTCTCTATTTAAGCCATGACATAGATAAAGCCTTTGACTCACTAAGTTGGCCGTATCTATTTAATGTTCTGCAAAAATACAATTTCTCCTCAAACTTTGTAGGATTAATTAAAAAAATATATGAAAAGTCCATATCCTATGTAAAGACTGGATCTTATTTATCTAACCCATTTGAAATATTAAGAGGTACTAAACAGGGGTGCCCCCTTTCCCCATCACTCTTTGCCCTGGTTATTGAGTCTCTTAAAAATTATGTCAAGAAAAATGACAGTGTTAAAGGATATAAAGTATCAGACAAATTATCTTCCAAGTTACAACTGTTTGATGATGATCTACTAATAACTTCTAATGATATTGAAAATTCAGTAGATCACCTATTACATAATCTAGATTCTTTTCCAAATATCTCTGGTCTTAAATTCAATCACAACAAGACTCAGACATTTCTAGTAAATAAAAATGTTACTAAAAACATAGATCAAAAAGAGATGCAAACTTGGTAGGTACATATATTAAATATCTAGGTGTCATTATTGAATCTAATTATAAAAGATCACTCACATCTAATTATCAGCAACTTATAAACTCAATTACAAGTCTAATTGACAGTTGGAACAGACTGGTCTTCACAATGGAAGACAGACTAACTCTAATCAAAATGATATTGTTGCTAAAATCATATTCATTAGCCAAGCTTTAATAATTCCACCATCTATCAAAATTAAAAACAAAATAAATAACACATTACTTAACTTCCTTTGGTAACCAAAAAAAAAAAAAAAAAAAAAAAAAACAAGAATTTCTCTTCTCTGGCATACCTTAAGCTGGGATGAAGGAGGTATACAGTTTCCAAACACTGATTTTTATTTAAATTCTGCATTTATTAACATAGCATTGCTTTGGAATAATACTTCTTATACATCATATTGGAAATTAATTCATGAAAGCTTGCTTCTTAGTAATAATAAGACGTTGCTTGAACCATGCATTCAAATACACAGAAGCATCTTTGTATGGATTTTAAAAATATACATCCAAAGTGAAAGGTTGATACTTGTTCTTACTCCTCTTGCAAGCCAAATATTGCTGTTGTTTAAAAATTGTATGTTTTCTAATAAATTAATTTATTAATAATTCTTCTTTTTATTTCTTTTACAAATGAATGCTTGATATCTTTTGATACTTAGAAAATGTTAGAATTTAAGAAGGGTGGCCTATAATATTGGAATCAATTTCTCTCAGCTAATAAAATAAGTTCTGGAGACTATTTGACTGGCAGATACAGTTTGAAAAATTGCAATTGGCTGGACATTCAACTTGCAAAGATTTTATACATGCTAAGCTCATACCATCACTAGAGGCATATAATAAGAGCACTTTAAAAATCTTAGAATTTATCTCAACAATTAATAGCTCACTCAAGAATACTTCAGACATATCTGTTATTTATAAAATTCTTAGAAATGATTTTAGCAAAACTGATGTTTCTTTTTGGAATTATTTAAGTGAAGTTAATAAACAAGTATTCTCAGCAAAAGATAAAAACCTTTGTTTACAGTCAATGAAGGAATCAACATATTCCTTGTTCTGGCTTGTATACACATGGAAGTTCCTAAATAGATGTTTTTTCACCCAACGCAGACTAGCAATAATGTACAAGAAAGATGGAATGAAATGCTGGAAATTTGGATATCCTGATACATATGGTTGTTAACTTTAAAATAATCTCCCATTTTGGTTAGACTTTCAATATTTTTGTAAAGATCTATGGAATGACAACTGTATAATCTCTGACTCCCTTATCCTTTTCAACATTCCTGTTCCTAAAGTTATTCCTAAAAATCAAGTATTTTTACTGTGGTCAATCCTCTCTATAGTAAGGAAAATTGTTACTAAAATTGGAAATCCCAATCTACTGCTGTCTTTAAAGTTGTTTATTAATCTTGCAAAATATATTTGTAGAAGTGAGACTGACAACACAGCTCATCATTTAGTTGCTTGGATGAAATTGTCTAATCTTTTAGAAGTGTTTTTCTATGTATATAATTTTTCTTAATTAAAACAAGAAAATGGCAACAGGTACTGAAATACACTTGTAATCCAGTCAAAGGTACCAAAGAAGAATACAAGCCAGCCACCAGAGAACAGTTAATCCAGTTTAATAACAAACACAAGTATATGAATGCAGACACATTAAAATACACTATTTTCATTTAAAAACTTCATCAGATGTGGATAGAGTTAGATTAACATATTTATTCCCTCCAAAATGCCTATAAAATCAAGCAATCAATTAAATAAAATTGTTCAGTCTTTCATTATCATAAAGCTCATGAACAATCATTACAGTCAACACATAGTGTTAAAAGAACTATGGAGAGTGTTTGAAGTTCTTTCAAATTCTTTAAAATACATTAGAAAAACCACAAATGTGTGTTTCAAAAAACATTATAAATAAATTATATCATATTATAAATAAAATATTTCATTTTCAACTTTAAAACAAATTAAAACAATTTCTATTTAATGCACAGTAGAAGAAACTAATGATATTATAATCATTTTTCTTAATTGTTATGGACATTGTATATAGTTCATTCTTTTCTTGTTATTACACTAAGTTATTGTGTTTTAAAATTAATAAAAACATTTTTGAAAAAAAAAAGAAATAAAACTTCTGCCAAAGAAATTGTTTTCCTTTCAAAACAATGCTTTTTAATAAAGGGGCATAGCTGGTAAATCAGTTAAAGATGAAGCCTCAAAATGTCTCTTTCGTGTGGCAGAAGGAGGAGAACAAGAATAATTAATTTAGTAAAAAAGCAATGACTAGTACAGTAACAAAGAAGGAAAGTAGCAGCAACAGCTGCACAGGCTTTTTTGCATTCATCTTCTAGCATTCTCCTCTATCCTATCTGCACCATCACAATATGAAGGATGCAAGGAAAAGAACATAGAAACTAGCAATTATAGTCAAAAGAGGAAAATTCAGAATCAAATCCAACTGGTTTTATAAATTTACTAAAAACTGAAAACAAATTTAAACTTGGAATTTAAATCAGAAGAAATGTTCCTTGGCTCATACAACATACCACCATATGATGGTCATTTTAGCTCCAACTTGTTTATCCCACTTACACTAAATTTCTTTTTAGATGTAGGTGAAGTTCGGCAAACAGTATTTACCACAATGTGTTACTATACATAAGGAAGGCACTGATGTGCAGTGAATAGCATTATAATCTCATAGCAAGAGGTCCTTTGCCTTATTTCTGTGTGTTCTTCTTGTTTTAAACTCTGTGGATGGTGACTACTGCTAATAAAATCATGATAGGAGTCAGATGTGCCACACCATTGATGGCAGGATTGTTATTAATAAAGTATTATTATCTTATTTGCTCATTTACCTTTTGCTTGTTTTTTGACTAGATGGATGGATTGGTATACAATCTTCTTCAGTCATTTTTTTGGCCAAATAGTAATCACATTAATAGTAATACAGAGAACAAAAGCACACAACCAATTAATTATCACAAAATATATAAGAGCAGCATGGCTGCAACAGTAAATATCAGGAGGAACACAACAATAATAACTAGAAAAATGCTAGGAAGTACGAACAAAATAAATATTTGTCTATAACATCACAGTGAAGCACACAGTATGCTTCCGAGCATAACTGTTTATACTTTATACATAAATAGAAACATAGCTTAAAATAACTGTTAAGTAATTAAACTATGTGGTAATAAATGACAATATAGGCTTTTAACTTTTTCTTTAAATGTTTGTATATTGGCTTATATAGCTACCACCTCTATCACATGGAACAAACTTCCTCTAGACATAAGGACCCTTACTCACACCAAACAATTTAAGTCAGCCACAAAAGAATACTTTAAAAAACAGTTAACCTGCCATTGCTTGGACCCCCCCCCGACCACAAGACACCTACAAACTATTGTCTATGACTCAAATAATCAATTCCTTAAACAACTTATACCCTATGCTTTCCTTGTAAACTTCCTAAGTTTTTGTAATATACTGCTTATTGCTCTGACGAGAAAACTATTTTATATAATTAATAGTATTTTACCTCCTTTCCTTTTATTGTTATCTTCCATTTGTTTTTAGTCCTGTATAATTATTAACTGCTGCATATAACCTATCTACTTTAATATTTCAATTGTTTGTTTAATGTATTTGTATAATTTGGAGCTTTTCTCCCCAGGCCCCTGCTGAAAAAGGGCATTAGCTCTGTCGGGCTCTCCCGGTCAACAAATGTAAAATAAAAAAATAAAATAAAATAAATATTTAATATTGCCTAATGCAATCGACTGAGTTAGGGAGTTCAGGAGGCAGGGGCTAGTTAGTTGAAGAATCGTTCATAGGTGGCTATGGAGTATGAAGTTCTATTGTCTTTAACACTTCTTGTGAAGTGTGTATGAGGATTCATGCATAGAAGCCAGAGGTGGACAGTATCTGTTTTTAAGCAATTTGTAAGCATACTGAGCACCTATGCTGCTCCAGCAGAGAAATATACTGTTAACATATTGTGTAGTAAGCCAATGGGGTTTCAAAGAAGTGTTTAGGTAAATTAATTTTTATATTGCCTTCTTAGCTGCTTTTAATAAGGAATTTATATATGTCAGCTCTAGATTTGGTAGTTATAATCAGTTTATTTGTAGAAATCCAGTTCCAAATTACATTTAAATAATTTTGTAATGTGTTTAGATTCTGGGATGCTTTATTACATTAGGTGGCTGCAATATCATTTGCATATACAGTAAAGTTTAAATTAGGCAGATCCTAAGGGAAGCTATTTATATACAGAAGTAAGAGGAGAAGACCTAGGACATATCCTTAGAAGATGCCACACAATTATTCCAGTTTCAGGGATGTAATTTTGTACAGCAACAGTAAATTATCTGTTATTTAAGTAATTACTGAGCCATCAGTAGAGTGTGTAGAGAAATCATAGTCTGTTATTTTGTCTAATAACAAGTTGTGGTCAACTGTTTCAAATACTACTTTGAGTTTAGACAAATTGCTCCATTTAGAAGTAAATCTTTTTCCATGTTTAAGTAAATTTGAAAGGTATGTGTAAAAATATCTGTCTCTGCTTTATGTTTTGGACAAAAAACATGCTGTCTGTTGGTCATATCTTTGTATACAGTCAAATAGTTGTTTATAAAGATTTTTTGAAATATTCCTGCAAATGGCTAGAGGTTTATTGTATGCCTGTCTGTTGAAAGAGTATTGGGAAGTGGGAGCTTAGAAAGAGGTTGTATAAATACATGTTTGAAACTTGGAGGACTTTATCTCTTGGAATTCATAAGCAGTAAATGTGTGCAAAGGATTAAACAAAACTACAAACCAGTGTTCAAGATCTTTGGATATAAATATTGGAAGTTAGAGGTATATCTCTAGTGTACTGCCAAATTTGTCATTCCATTCTCTGGAAGACAGTGTTTTGAAATAAAGAAAAAAGTAATCAAGAATTTTATACGATGACAGAATGACAGACAGAGAGAAATAAAGTTAAATTAAATAAATCCATAATGAATTACTCTTATAATGAATGCCACCAATACTTCAAAAGGGATAACATTCCTGGCATGGAACACTATCAGTGTAAGAAAATGTTGAAAGAATTATCTGTTTTTGTTAATTATAGCCATTTTAAGTGCTATGACTGGAAGGGCATAGATCGGTCATGCAAGAGAAAAGAAATAAAATAGAAAAGTGAACACATACATGATAACATGGTACATTAAACTATACAGATCAAAACACCCTACCTGCTCATTTTGGACAGATATTAGAGGGCTAAATGATATGAGAAATATACGCACCAAGAGGGGAAGTATGCCTTAAAAAGTTTGGAAAGTTTTTAAAAGACTTTGCCTGAAATGGAATTTGTGTCATGCAATCATTTCTATAATGACAATTACTATGTGCTCTGTCTTTCCTACTAATAGTGAAGTAAATGTATTCACTTTTATTTTGATCCTGCAATGTTGGGTGTAATTATCTTTTGATACTTAGACTTTTTTTATGGATAACAAGCACTAACTTGTCAAGTTACAGATATCTTAAATTTCATTCTGACTGAAATACTACTGATGTCAATCTCTCCAAATAGCAATACACCTGCCTGTATAGACAGACAAACAAATAAACCCACATGCAACTATAAAGGCAGATGTAGTTATGGTCACAAACAGCAAAATATATTTATTCATGGTGAGAATAAATATGTGGCTAATTTCCAATAAATACACAGGAAAATTACATTGTCTTTGCTTTAGGTAGCATGTGGAATAAGACACATCCATTTTTTCTCAGCTGATGTTAAAACTGTTGTATATGTAGAAATCTGCACTTCAGCTGTGGTTGTGGCAGTGACTTTATAACACCACAGTGTTGTAATTTGGATAATCATCACCTGTTTCTTCTGTATTCCATTTCTTATTCTCCCATATTTAAGTTTTATCTCATTCATTAATGTCACTCCTATCAAGTAATGAGTTCTAATGTATATTTAATATGATTCATAGGATTCATAAAAGTTATAATCCAATGGTGTATTGTGATTATTAACATCTTACCAATACCCATCTTCAGGCTGTACCCTCTCTCTCTCTCTCTCTCTCAAAGTAGGTTAGGTTAGTCAGAAGAGAGGTTGGAAGGACGATAATGTGTCTTGCTGATTAACCTGCAGGAAAGGATTATTCCAGAGATGGTGAGACACAATTAACCTCAGCACCACCTTCTACTTATCTGCTGGTGAAGATTTAGGTCTCTGGATCTAGTATTTTTGGAGTCATTAGACTTCTAGAGATACAGGGGATCAGGTACGCAAGGGCCTCTAATGGTACAGTAAGCAGGGAACAGATCACTTCGCAAGAGTCTGTAAGATAATTTCTAAAGGGTAAAAGCTTCTAAACTGTATTGGTAGCTCTGGGAAGTTAACCCATAAGCTTACTTGATAGGAAACTTTGAAGAATCTATAATTGTTTGTTATATATAGAGTGGTACATCCTGGAAGGATGTTCTACTCAATGATTGGTCTAATTAATGATTAACATAAGGGAATGATAATATCTTTAGACCTGGATGACATAAACAGCTCCATAATTTCCTTCTAACAGAAGTCTGACCCAGGAAGCAATTGTCAAGGAAGAGCTCAATACATATAAACTCAAACTAATTAGCACAAATGTTTAGGACAGTCTTGAGAATATGCTTAGTTGCACAACTGTTTATTATTAAACAATGTAAAAATGTACTAAGATCCATGAGTGTACTAGTGCATCAGCTGAATCAACTATTACTCATAGCACACCAGTATTATTTACAGAATCAAAACAACATACTAGAATTCAGAATTGTACACTCATTCATAAGATGCCAAATGATGAATTTTCAATTTATAATCTCAACTTTCCTTTTAAACATGGCAGCTTTATAGTCTTGTCCCAAAATGCTGCATATCATCTTTGCTCCTGACAGAAGTTGTCAAAGAGCAACTAACTTTTTAGAATAACAGTATGATTAGTACAGATTTTGTGATGCAGTTAACTGCCAAATATTAAGTACAATAGAGAAAGACAAGTCTAGCCCAAAATGTTGAATGTTTCCAATATTAAAATGACCTACATACTGAATGGATAAAAAGCTGAAAGAGCAAAACACTACAAAAAAATAGGACTAAATAAAATTTGCATCTCAGCCAGTTATACAACAAAGCAAAACAGTACACAGAGCAGCGGGTGGCAGTTTTGCTTTGCATTCAAAATGAAGGCTTGACTTTTTACTTTCTCTTTTAGTAAATATAGTATCTGAGAGGACTTACTACATTATAATGCAGGAGCTAGCTGTGAATTGATCAAATTAAGCTATGCATGAATGTATGAGGTTGAGAGAAGTAGGAGCTGGAATACGTAACACAGGATCTGCTCCTTCAGAAAAGACACATTATTACTTTATGCTTGACATATACATGGATTTCTCATTTAAATTAACAGAAATTTGGTTAAAGGTAGTACTCAGCATTTCACATTTTCCTTATGTGGCAAATGTGGTACTTTGACTACAGTTAAAATCTATTCCATATGTCATCATTTTCAGTTTTTTATGCATCTGACAGAAAAATTAATTATCAGCATTGACAAGCTGAAGTGATTTTTCCTAACAAAAAGGGTCTGAATTAAAATTCTGAATAAATGAAGTTCCCTTAAAATTGTAGTCTTAATCTCATGAAGATTCCTCTGAGCAGGTGTCAAGAACAAGTGTAATTGAAGAATTTGTGGAATACTAAAATATTTTAAATTCTTAGACTGTTTCTAAGGAAATGAAAAAGATAACAATGTAAGAAAACTGCCTATATGCTATTTTCTTTGGGCATATATACTGGATGTCTTTCCTCTGTGTAATACACTTCATCCAGTATTGGACATAACCTCACAGTGACATCCTTTGACTTTTCAATACATTTGAAAGTGAAATCTGTGTTTGCTTTTTATTTCATGAGTAATATTGGCAATATTAATCTATGAAAGTATACTGTAAGTGCTAAATATGACAAAACTCCATTCTCAGATCACAAATAATATTTAAAGATTTAACAAGCCACTCTTTCTTCATCCAACAGATAATGTTCTGTAAAATTACACACAATTTTCAGAACTGTTTAGCCTGACTGAAATGTTGCTGACAATCCAGATAAATACACAGGTGGATATAGTTTAACCATTTCACAACCTCTTAAAAACTGCGTCCTGATTTCAGGAACATGACTTGCAACAGGGCAAGGTTGTGAAATTTGAAGAATGCACGGGCAAGAATATATACATTTATTAATTCTTATCCTTCTTGTTGTCAAAATTGGAAAACACAGAGACAACTGAGAAAAATGATGATAGTTTCTTTCAACATCCTAAAGTTTTATTTGCTACAAAATATTAACCAGGGTTTGAGATTGGGTTTTTCTTTCAAATGTACTTCCTCCACTACTGGGCATAATTTTATGACTGTGGGTTTCAGTAAATTTAGCAGAATGTGCTAATGATTGCTTGTATTGCTTTATAAATATGAAATATTGCATTAGTGAAACTGTGAAATGAGTAAGGTCTATAATAATAATATGATGAAATTTCAGTGCATTACAATTACTGTATGACTTGGAAACTGTAATGCTTCTTTTGGCTTACTGAAAAACATCTGAAGGAGTAATTTTGTTTAATTGTGTTGGTTTATTTGATTTCGTCAGTGCTACAGTTCTTATAAAAACATCAAATTTAATTTATATCTCACACCTGTGGAGCATGATTTTTTCATAGGTATAATATGAATGACTCAAAGCATAGAATAACTGCCTATACTGACTAGCTTACTTAATCTCAATCATAATCATTATTTAGAACTTTTATAAAACAGTTTGCTCATTTTCTGATTTACAGTACCAACTATAGATGTAAATATGAAGTACAGCGACAGTCAAATAAAATATGAGATTAAGAAAATCAAATCTATCATCATTGCAGAGTATTTATGTTTGCCCACTTCTCGAATGAGTTAACCCTTCATCACGTTTCCAGTACTGGCAGTAAGAAGACTGGTGGCAAATAGATGTGGAAATATACATTACTAGTGTCTAAGCAGAATTGTGACTAAAATTAGTAGATAATGTCTGACATTTTCTTCTTTGACATAGTCAAGTATGTAATGAGTGAATATGAATTAGCATAAATAGCTTTGATATTTTAATTTCCAGTCTTGCTCTTCATCACCTACGTACAGGATGGTGCAAACAGCTGTAATTTCCTTACTTTCATTCTATGTTAGACTAAAAACTGTCAATCCCACTACCATAACGTTCATCTAAGGATGTGTGACTCTCATCTAACAGCATTTACCCAAATGTAATACTGTCATGGACAGATAGTTGGCTATCAATAAAATAATACTCAACATTCCTTATCAGCTGTTTGTGGACAGGTATTACAGAACTATGAGTGGCTAGTTGTGCCCTAAAAACTGCAGAGTGCAACAGCCTTCTCTAAAACTGAATGTTTTCTATGTTTCTTATCATAACATAACTTAATTATAGGACCCCCTCTAAGTCCCTCTCAGCTTATTTTTGCTACCTAACTAGTTTGGATTCCCTATACATTAACCCAAACATCATTCTTCTAGGAGACTTTAACTACCTCTCCATTAACTGGAAAACTTATACAATACTGAATATACGTGCCCAGAAATTTCTAGACTTCATCTATACAAATTTTCTGGACCAATTTAACTACAATAGAACAAGGGGAGAACAAATCTTCAAAATGCTCTTTACTGATATGAGATAATTTGTTCCTACCAATTCTCACTTCTTCTCTGATCAAATTGTATCACAAATCAATGACATTCACCATAAGACTAAAGCTAGAACCATTCTCTAATGCCTCACTATTCAGTCAATATACAAAGGCTAATCTGCTGAAATTGAGTGATGACGTGACTAAATTCAAAATCTCCTTCCAACCTAAGGATTTCACTGCTTATGTAGTACCCTTTACCTCCAAATTCTATATACATGTTAATAGCTGTATAAGTGTATATATATTAACCTCCACAGAAGCATTACTATTTCAACCAGCGCCCCATCCTGTCAGCTCTTCAAGTAAAAAAAAAGTACTTGACCAGTTATTACACAGCTAGGGACATCCTAAGCTCATCCATTGAAGAACAAATGAAAAAAAAATTTCCTCTACTGTAATACCGGCCAGGTGATCTGATGCATGTTAATTCCCCTAGCTTCTACCCAGCCATTCAGGTCTTGTTTCTGTTCCTAGCTCCTGATCCTCCTGCATTTGGGGTGAAACCTGAATGCTGTAGCTCTGCATGTCTGGTCTAAACTGCAGCAACTGTTTGCTACATTTCTAGCAACACTTTGTTACAGTTTATAAGAAGGATTTTTTTTTTTTAATTTTAACTAAAAGAAGAGTACTGTAGTCCTCGGTGCAGCTGAGTATAAATTGTAGCAACTCTTTTCTACAACTGTACAATAGAGTTGCTACAGTTAAATACCCATCTTGCACAGAGCACTACAGAGCTCAGGTTTTACTTTGAAACAAAATTCCTTCTTATAAACTGTAGCAAAATCCTTGTTACAAATATAGCAAACCCTTGCTATGGTTTATACCCTGTCTGCACAGAGCTCTACAGTTTTATTTAAAAAATAAATGTTTTCCCCTTTTTTAAATTTGTTTTCCCCTTTTTTAAATTTAAACTGTAGCAAACTGTCTGCTACAATGTAGCAAGCAGTTGCTATAGATTAGGCTGCAAACAGAATGCTACAAGGCTCAGGTTTAACTACAAATTAAATACGAGCTTTAAAAGCCGGTACTGCATTAGAGATCAGGATCCACAAATTGCACCCCCCCAACACATTGCTCCTTGAGCAATTGAGCCTTTCACCCTACCCTAGCTACAGTACTGACACTGTGAAGTAAATGCAATGATAAATTTAAGAATAAACCATTACAGTGGACCACAAATATACACAGGGTCTATAACATACTTGTCAGCTGTTCATATTTTTGCACAATGTCCAGATTTTTGTCTCATATTTTTGTCTATTCATCATAAAATTTGTAGTTTTCTGGCAAAGCTTGAAGATTGAAGTTACTAAATAATAATAAATAATGACAGACATTTGAGCTTAACACTTTATATCCTACAGAAAATATATAATAATAAATATGTGATTCCAGCAACTTTCTAAGTTTATTGGAGCAATATTCAAAAACTGTCCCTCTTTTTAGGCCTTTATCTCCCAATTAGTTTTTACTTTGTTCAGATTTCTTGTGTTGAGAGGTTGAGGGGAATGTTCCATAATAAAAGTAAAACTCACTGCACAAAAAATAAATTTAACTTTTAAAATACAAAAATGTTATTGCTAAACTTAATAGGGACATGTAAACCTTAATCAAATCAAGCAAAGCCAGATATTAGGTAAAAATAGTCACCCAGGTGACTACCTAACCATGGAGCATTCTTTTTTTATGTTAGAAACCTCAGAAACAATGCACAGCACTGCATAGCCAATCTACAATCAGATACCCTTAGCCTAGACTTCACCTGCCTCCTTCCGTATTTGACAACTCTCCCAAAAATATCTCACAAACAAGTTTTCAAGGCACTAAACGAAACCAAAACCATTACTTGTTGCGCTTGATAACATACCCAGCTATATAGTGGTCAGCCTGCAAAAGGACTTGTCAGACCACCCCCCATGGGATATTCAGTATTATACAATGTAAAATCATTCATATTCAAATACAAGTATGTTGATTGACCAGTCCAACAGCATACCCATTATAAATTCAGCATATACCAACAGGAAAAGTCCAGCTGCTAAATTATCATTGAGTGGCTGCACTTTCCTATCCATATATACAAAAGAAAATCCAAGAACCAAACCCTTAAAATCAACAAACAATCTTCTAGATGCAGTAGGTGTTCATAAGGCACTAAGTCAGCTATGATGTTTGGCAAACAAGAAAAATCAGGTATGTTCAAAAAAAAAAGTCAAAAAAGTACCTGATTTTTCTTGTAAGCCAAACATTACAGCTGACACAGTATTTTACGAACACCTTCCCAATGTACATCGACACACAAAATAGTTATGCACTGCAAACCACTAAGAAGCTAAAAGAGATGTGTTCTATTGATTGATTTTTGTTAGGGATATTATCTCACCAGATGAGAACAGCATCAGACACCATATTTTGTGTCTTTATAAACAACTTCTCTGCACGTGCTCATTCCTAGACTCTTGTGCTCGACCGTCTTCATTTTTTCTCACATTAAATTATTGACAAACTACTGCTATTTCTCTGATCTTTGAGAGCAGTTAGATGAGCATTCAAAAATGTACAAATACAGACAAACATTTATGAAAAAATTACAAAATAGGCCAAGCTACTTAGAGATTACAACTAATTAAAAGCTGTCTTTCGGCTTTTTCCAGTTAGGGGTCACCACAGCAGAACTCCGGTCCACTAATGATTGACAGTGAATTTTTAGGGTGTTGAGTTGCCAGCCCAGCACCCAACCTTCAAAAAAGGCACACCCACACATGTTCACGCCTACTTGCATGTCTTTAAATTCACTCGACTGTGGGAAGGACATGGAGACTCCGCACAGAAGGCACACCAGACAAGTTAATAATCCAAAATGAGCATGCTGAAACACTCAAAAAAAGTGCTTGTTTTGGATAAACTGAACAAATGGTTTAAAAAAACAAAATGCAATATATAAACTATAAAACAAAAATGCACTTGTCCCAGTCCCCTTCAATAAACACATCAAACCAAATGACATTTGATGATCTTTATTAAATTTCCATGACATAGCTTGTTCAATTCATTAATTACAACTATTCATAATATAATTGCTTCTAAACACACCATGACATCCTTATAATGTTGATCAGGGCAGCATACCTACTCACCCTGCCCAGTAAGCAGCGTCCATACCTCTGCTCGCTTACTTTACTTATGAAGCACCATCCTTGTAATGTTAATCAGGGCAGCATACCAACTCACCCTGCCCAACAAGCAGGGTCCATACCTCTGCTCGCTTACTTTACTTATGAAGCAGCATCCCATCTCACTTCATGCAACATCCATTAAATTACCTTCCACCAAATAAGCAGCATCTTACCTCAGCTTGCTTATCTATTCCGCAAGCTTCCTCCAAAGCTTTGAAATGAACATCCAGACACCTGAGGGTGAATAGAAGCGGGCAAGCCTATCCCTCTTCTCTGCCAACCAGCCTGATCAGGCTGTTCCCCCTCCCTTCTACCCAAAATTGTCCAACCCACTACTTCCCATAAAGGGAAGGGTGAAGGCAAACATCATTCGGTGTACCCATCATCTTTAAAGCACCTTAGAATCCCAACTTGCCATACCCTCACTGAAACACACCCTAATGAAACTAAACACAGTAAAGTTACCATGACCCCACTGTAAAACCAGAACATCCACACCAAGAAAATACAAACCCTTTTAACCCACTTCCTTCAAAGCTGAAATCATGGCTCAACCTGAATGGATTGACAACCTATAACCACAACAAAATCACAAACTATAACCCCTTGAACTCAAAGACACCCAGTCAAAACTAGTATCAAGTCGCATACCCAATACCCTATCAGCTGTAGCCTATCACCTTAGCCCACCAACTACTGAGTTCTGAATGTGCAACAACTCAATTACCGTAGGGAATAGTCTAACTCCAAAACCTTATGTCTTAATCTTAGATGGTGGAAAACCAGCACCCCTTGACCTAGTTCCTGAAAACTTGCCTATACTTAGCAATGAAGTGCTCTATGTGCCCAACCATAAACACCCCCAATTCACAAAGTTAGGTAAACACTAATATGTTTGGCTAAAGGCGTTCTCCATTTTCAACTTTTAATAGCATGTGTGTGTATATATATATCTCTCTCCTCTTTTCACTTTTTTTTCCAAGAAGGCTGAAGACATAGACATCTATTGCAAATATATTACAATATTATGAATTACAATTCAATTTAAAAAATTTTATATATTAAAATTGCTAATACTAAAATGTGTAATCCCAATGGTTAATGTCAGAGGTGCTCAGATACATTAGTGCATGTATTGGAATTTCTACTGTTGTTGAATTCACACACAGTTATGGGCAAACACCAGGCATAATGGGTGTATACACACAACAATCTTTTCAGTCACTTGAATCATCTGATCTCTAATATACCATCATATCCCCTTGCAATAAACATATATATCTAAAAAAACACTCATCATAAAATATCATCAGTGTAATCATCATCCAGTGTAATTGCCATTGCACAGTTGACCCTTAACCACAGATCTTTTTGAAAAAAAGGAAGACAACTGTGAAAGAGAAATATAAAATGATGGAATTTTTTTTTTTGATTTTTAAGTGTTAAGTTGTTGTGTTAAGTTGTGCAACCATACATCTATATATGCGTATTTACAGTAGAAAATAATAATGTAAAAATAAAAAAATAAAAAATATGAATTAAAATAAAAAAACATCATTGTGGCTTCTTGTCTGTGATGTGAGCAAAAATAAAAATATAGTATAAAAAGCGTGTAACTATATAAAATTCTTTCTTTCATATAAAGAGAACATAATTTGATGTTTGTAAAATCATCACAAAAATATGAAAAAATTAAGAGACAACACCATCTCCTAGTGTTGTTACCAGATCTATCTATATATACCAAAGACATCATTACCAAATCATCTTAACCCCTGTTTGTCCCTGGCTTTTCCCCTTGAAAGCTCCTTTATGTTACCTATACCACTAGTAGGTAATTAATACCTGTCCTATAGCTGCCTTATCCTGCAACCAAGCTTCCTTTAACCCTTCTAACTCCCCTGTAACCACACACCCAGTTCGTAAAACTACCCCAACACAGCCACCTACCTACCATGCTTCCTAAAATCCTGTATGCAAAATTCACCCAAACCCCAAGTGAAATGATCCTTGTGCTATTCTGTAAAACCTTAACCTGGTATGTAACATTAACACTACGTACTCAAGGGACAAATTTGTAACTCCACAGATACCACCCATTAGGAACAAAATCCAGCATCCTATCCAACACCTCATTGGCCCTTCCCCCACATATGGTTCAAACAACTGGATGAGTGATTACAACTACCCAATGTTTCCAGGAAAGCCAGGATTTAACTTCACTGGCTTGCAAGAGTCATGGGGCTGTAGCCTAATAAGTTCCTATGCTCCTATGAACATCGTAACTCTACTCATCCCATGGGATCCCCACACTCCCCATAAACCGTCCCCAAATGTTTTCCCCCTTTGGCCCCCTACCTACCTCTTCCTTACTTGCCCCTTATATCAACACAATAATCAGCTCCCATTAATTAAACACAGAGCTCTAACAGGCCTTATTAAGGTGATTACTCAGACCCTCCTTGTGCCCCATTCCAGTGACAAGAACATCCATCCTATCAAAACATCACCTTTCAAATCCCTTTCCAAGCCACCGCATGATGCCTTCTGCACTTCAGCCATCTTCAAGGAAAAGAAAAAACAATAAATTCTATGTGCACACATACCAATAATTACTTAACCTGGAGGCATTGACAAGGACCCCTGCCACCTCATCAAGTGTTTGCTAAACTGCACCAAAGTATGGCACCAGCCCCCCCTTTTTTTTATACTATGACTCATATCCCCCTGAACAAGAGTGATAAGTGCTACCTGAAGAAAAGAGCCAAACTTGTCTAGTTTGTAACCATCACTGAGCCAGTAGCCTAATAAATTCCTATGATACTAAGAGTGCTGTGACTCTACTCCACCTACCTGAACCCCATCCACATTGACGTGCCTTAATGCACACTAAATAAATGCATTACCTGCAACCTCATCAAACCCCCTGCAGGAACCAAAACTCTTACCTATGGCCACTGGACCTTGCTCCCTATTACTAATGAATGCAAATGCCCAAAACAGGGACAACTTACCTAACATACTGAATGGTTAAGTAGGACAAATTGTACAACCAAATAACCCTGAGTTCAAAAACTCAAATGCCTATCCTTCTCTGACTAGCAGTGTAAATCCTCCACCAAAACTCAACAACTTAGTAATCCACATACTTCTGTCAGCAACTGTTGCCCACATGTGCTCCCCATGTGTAACCTCCTCACTTGCCACTGCTTCCATCCTCTGTGAATTCAGTGTGTATCACCTCAACTGGTATTCGGCACACCACCATCTTCAAAGAAAAGGAGAAAAGTAAACCCTCTAATATGTAAAGAGAAGACTCCACTTTATACCCATCTATTCCAAATTACAGATGCAGCATTCCAAGACCCCATCTGCAAGAAAGAAAAGACATATAAATCATCCAAAATACATATTCCAAGACCTATGCAAGGACAACCTATCATGTCAACCCAGCAAGGAATGTACCACCACCACTCACATCTATGACAAAGCAGCTATAACTGAAGCTATAATTCCAATGACTCTATCAATACCCAAGATAAATTTAACTACCAGTTGAGTATGTTAAAACTAAACCACACCCACAAAGGGACCTATCAATATCCACAACCATGACAATCCCTGAGCCCCATGCTTCATCCATTCAGAATACCCAAGCCAATGCAAACTGATACTCCACCACTCTACCAGGTCTGTGCAAATTGTCCCCACTGCTGACCCTAATTATTGCTGTGTCCCAAGTTCTAATAAGTACTACTACTGAGTGTCAAAGAATTCCCCCTTCCCTGACCCCTTATATACTAAACTTTATACCTCTCAACTGTACATGTCACGCCAAATGTCCAAATACTTGTCTCCCCCCTTCCTGGCCCACACACACCCATGGTTTTCTAGAAAAAGTACTTTAAAACAAATCCTGTTACTTTAGCCACTTTATAAATTTAACTTTCCCTTATTATTGTCATGCAGGAAGTCATCACTGCCAAGTCTCCAATCCAGGACCCAGAGCACCAGGGTCAGAGCAATGAACCACTACATCAAATCACCTGTGGGACTTAGGAGACTGACATAATTGGGTCTGCATGAGCACAACCTTCTGAGAGGTATGAAGCATCCCTCCTCCCCTTGAAACTCTAGTGTCTGCATGAGCATGACCTTCTGAGATATATGAAGCCATACAACTGCTATTTTACCATAAACAAACTACCAACTCCAGGGCAAAATCTGGAAATTCTGCAAAATTCTGTACACTGCATTATTTTACTTAAGTCTCTCAAAGCATCTGTACCAGAGTGTTATTTCAAATCCAGCTCTTGCAGCCAGGCTAACTGAAATGACTCAGCCCTACATTCTAAAGAAGCCCCGTGCACTCCTTGCTCCTCTCCCTGTAAACTACAAATGCAGAACACGCTCCGAATATGCTGCCTAAATTGTATGGAACACCTTTCAATAAAACCGCTTACTGATCTAGCCATAACTAATGAAGGCATGATAAGTCAGACAGCTATTTCCGTTGTCCCGCCAATACGTGATGAGGGCCATCAGTGTGCCCCAGAACCCGTGAAAACACTTCTTCTTTCAAACAGCTGAACCACAACTACTTATTCCGGCCTATGCTTTTTTTTTTTTAATAGTCAGTCTCACAATTAATGCTCCTACTTGACATTTTCCGTAAAATCCCTTAATACATTAAGCAGAACATCCAAAGAATATTATGCCACCAATTAGTATAAAATGCAACATAACCCAGCAGCAGTCCTTCAAAATTACTTTATGTGAAATAAAGCAAAATGCTTTAAGGAGGAAAACATGTGCCGCATACATTGCAAGCAATTCATCAAGTGCTGTTGTTACATCCTCATATTGCTGCTGGCAGTAAAATCAAGATTATTATTTATTTATTTTTTTTATGCAAACATCTACTGTTGCACTGGTAGTGGAAGTCGATCTAATTTATCCATCTAGCTAAGTGCCTTTATCTAATTACCGGGAATTGTTGTCCAGATGATGGGTTGGATATTCAATAAATACCTCACACTGAATACACGCCATTTCTTCGGACACCTGCCCCCACAAACCATCAGAGCAGGCACGCTTCCTACACTATCTACAATCCTCACCACACAAGTGCAAACCCATTACTAACTCGAGGACTTTGCAGTCTATGAAAAGACAAGCAGTGCCGGCCAAAACTTTAACTCAGGCCACACGTGTACAGAGATCACTAAATGGTTGCAATTGATTGACATACCATGCTGCTGCATAGGTAATAAACTATGCCCCACCTGTACACCTTGTAGAATTTTTGGGACTGAAGGATGACAGGACTCATCCTGCCCAGACAAGTGCTGAAAGTATAAGAGCGTGGAGATGAATTACTGGCATATATGCAGTGAGACAAAAGTGGTTGTAGAATAAACATTATGTACCCAAATTCTGGCAGTGTTCCTCCTGTAAAATCTGGCAACCACAGAAACAACCCCAGGACAAACCACCGCAACCCTCCCAAACTAAAGGTTTTCTCTCTCTCTTTTTTTTTTTTTTTTTTTTTTTTTTTAATTGGAGCTCCCCCCAGCTAGAGGATGCAACCCTCCTGATGACAATAAAACCCCTGCTTCACCGGTACAACCAGGGTAGAAAAGCCTACTTGCCTGCTAAGTTAGTCCCTCATGTCAGATGCCCACAAAACAGCACTGCTCATCACCCATGACTCCCATGAGCCTAATGCATCCACAACAGTCCTGAAAACCCACAGCATGCCACCCTCAATTAGCTGAGACCACCATCCGCAAGCAAATACTGAAATAACATATTTTTTTCTTTTTTTAAACTGCACAACTGAACCACTTGAAATCCTACCGCACCATACAGTCCACCCCCTCCACTGTGCTTTTTGAACTATAAATAAACCTTGTTTCTTGGAAAGATCAATCCCTCCATGGAAACCAGTGAGCCAAGAACCACATAGTCACAAGGCAAACAACACAACTCAGAAACTGCACACCGTCCAGTATACCTGCAGCAGAGGTGACAGGGGAATAGGGGCTTGCTATGCTTTACCTCACCCACCAAACACCAAGCCCTGAGGACCACAAAAACTGCAGAACTGACCTTATGTCAAGAAGGACAATCCACCAGAACAATGATAACCCACAACCCGACTACCCCACTGACCACTCGTAATTACCAAAAGAAATAACCATGACTAAAGGAAATGTTAATCACCCTCTATACCACTTAACTTACCCAGAAACAAAATAATAATCTATAGCAACTACCACCAAGCCTAACTGTTACCCTATAGTCACCCAGCCCCACCAAGCCTCACTTGTACCAGAGGCCTACCTTTCTCCAAAAAAACGCTAAGGTCATCTAGGACATTTCACTTGTCTAGCAAGTTCACAGCAAAATGTGCTTGCTTAACCCAGCTACACTAGACTAAACCTCTTAAGCCCTTCCCCATCCCTACCTCACTTCCTCCCAACCATCCCTGCCTCCACTTAACCCTTTCACCTCCCCAACCCACTTAACTATCCCTAATAACAATCTAACCCCCCATGAAGATGTCCCGGGACAACTTGGTTTGTTGCCAAACTTCATTTATGACAAAACCACTCAAACTTGTTTCTTGAAAAATTAACAAAAACCTGTATATAAATTAAAAAAAATATACTATAAACAATAAACTTGAACTAAAAGTCTGGAACTATTTTCTCTCAGAAGAAGTGGAAAATACAAAATAAAACAAACAGAAACTTAAATAACAAAATAAAAACACAACACAACACTAACACCATTGTATAATAGCAATAACCCATAGATGGGTGTGGTAATGCTGTATTTACCCACGATTAGCTTTGTTTGGTCACGCAGGCTTTGTCCTCCTGACCAAACCATACCAATTATGGGTAAATTCAGCATTATCCAAACCCAGCCATGGATTATTGTTATAACAGTCTTCAAAGAAGCTTCATGCTAGGTGGCTGGAAGACAGCAGCAGTCATTTCTTTGTACTATGATGGGGTATCAGTTGTCCCAGTTAATTGCTAATCCACAGCCCTAACTAGCATCATCTGTAAGGGTATGAAAATGATGATCACAGGATTAATTAATTAATAAGGGCATAGACAACCTATAAATTCTTGACCCAAGGCAGTATGGATTTGTTAATGGGATATCCTGTCTAGATAACCTGGCTTATGTCTTTGAGAAGGTCTGTGAAGCAATGGATGTCTAGACCTTGGAAACACGTTTGACACAATTTTCTCCTTCAAGCATTATAGAGCAACACTCCCGGTTAAATGAAAAGCCTTATACAGCACATTGGATAACAAATCGGCACATAAATTTGAAATTAGGGTTTTTGGCTCTACCACCTCCAAACAATCTGTCAATAGCAGACCTTGAGTAACTCTTCATTAGCAGTTACATCTAGGAGGTCAAAGCAAATGTTTCGGCTTTATGGCAGAGAATGGTTGAGATGACTAAAAACTTGGTGCCATCATAAACTCCAGAAGAGACACTAAAATCATCCATGATGGCCTTCCCCAAACAAATAGCTGCTGTCAAAATAATTTTCTTGTCATATTTCTGTTTTGTAGCATACCTCATGCTGTACATTGACTCCTCATTAAATAGAATGTGCTACTCATTTCTTGTACAGCTAAATGAAAAGATATTTTACTACTACATTAGTTAAAAAGAATAAAATGTAGGTATGCAATACTAGAAGTATGAGATTCCAATCCACATAAAGTAGTGTATAAACTTAAAAATGCCATTTTTATACTTCTTCAAACATGACTCCAGACATAACACTGTCCAGTTATATTTGCATAGGTCATTATTGTACCTCTAATTTAACAATCTATTTAACTTTTCTAAAACAAGTAATTGATTATTGTAACTTACAGGGTTCAGTAACAGAAAGTGTGATGGAAGGCAAAAGAAGAACTTCATATCTATTATTATACTATGGCAACCTGAGGCACTACATATATAAAATTAGATGCAAGACCGAAGGACAAGGTTTCTTAAACTGAATCACAGTGGTCCACAATACCACAATTTGAGAAGATAAACAAAAATACCACTCAGTCAGTTGAATGAAGCAGCAATAAACTTCTATAAACACAGAACAAATTTATTTAAAACCAATCTTTAGAGCTTCGGCCACAGCCTTCACGGAGTACAGAAACACAAAAAAACACACCCCTTAAATATAACACTTAATTACATCAATTGCTTCATTTAAATAACAATTAATTACATAAGTGCTTTCCAATTGCATTCCTTATTCATGCCCCTAGGGGATAAAGTATCATATTTCAAGATAAAAACTGTTTCTTTATAATGCAATTTTGCATGTGTTTTGGAACAAATTGTTGAAAATGATGAGATTGTTTTAAAAGATGCTTTGACACATAAGCTCCATGACATCTCTCTTCATATAGTCTAGGGAGGTAAGTCTCAGGTCACGTACACCCACATGGACTATGACTGAGTAACACTGGCACTTGTGGTCCAGTGACCTGAGTGTGTGCATAATGTAGTGTATCCTGGCCCCTTATAAACAAATGACCATGACTTTCTCCTTACTCAGCCTAGTAAGAAGAACATCAATGTGTCTCAACATGGAATTGTGAGTTTTCATTGATGCTCCCTGTCTTTAAGCTCTCTAAGCTTTAATGGCTCTTCAGAAATGAAAATGATATTGGACTCTACAAAGTGGAGATGCCATCACTGACATAAGGACAGATTTTTATAACCAACAATTATCCATTGTTTGTAGGCTGCTCAATTGCATGTGTTAATCTAGAATGATGCAATTGTCTAAAAATTAATAATATAAAGCATTTATGTGAAGAATAACAACGGCATTATTAAAGTTGATAATCAGCCAGATGTTAATTCTAACTCATCCGCTAAGATCCTTTGTCTCTTTTCACATATCTAATTTGTTTTCTTCCAATTTTTCAGAATTTGGAAAACTTTGTACATACCATAAATGAATTCATTGGATTTACTATGTATTCAAAGCTTTACTCTACCACTGTACTGTTACTTCCACTTATGTCTTCTTGTACTCTTATCTGTTTTGTTTGTCTGATTATTTCTTGACCCCACATAGGTCAAAATTCATCATTGCTCTACTGTGGTAAACAAACACAAAACAATAAATAAATCCCACAGAGCTACAATTGAAGCAAGAAGAGCGTGAAATATTGCCCCATATTTGGTTGATTTATACAGACTTGTTCTGAGGCATTTCAGTAACAAAAAGCCTGGTCTGGGACAAATGCTCTAACAATGAAATTGCAGCAGTTAGCAAAGTTGTAAGATTCTCTTTTAGAGTTCTTAGACATTATCATTCACAAATCATGTACTTGATCGATTAAACACAGACAGCAACTAAAAAAGAAGTAATGACCATGCCTCACAAATTGAGAAGAAAGGCAAGGTCTCTATTCCAACAGATGCCAGTCAATAACCTAATTTTCAGAAAGGCCATCATGGGATAAGACCCCCGATCAGCACTGAAACGATATCTCCATACAGCACTAAAATAAAATCTGTATTGAATAATTATCATTGGGCTAACGAAAATAATATTGTTCTTTCACTAAGGAAAGCATTCACTCCTTTCTTGACAAGATGAAATGGTGGTCTTGATGTTATCTAAAAAATTAGTTCAACTTAAAAGTAAGATGATAGTGAGGATAGGACTGACTTTTTTCTATTGCCTGTCTTAAATTATGTTTGCAGAAAAACACACCCTAACAGCTTTATTGGAGGTGATCATTTCAGCATCATATGTTCAACTTCCAGACGGGATTTGAATTTTTTTAGAAAACAGTGACCTACCACATATAATGGGTATATCCAAGCTTACTCATATTGAACAAATGTTTGACACCTCAGAAAATATTAAGTAGTTTTGCATTCTTCTCCTTGTAACTGTTTTTTAGTGCCACACAATCCTCAGTACAAACCATGCAAAGATGTACACCATACAAGATAGGTTAGAGAAATCCACAAGTTGGCTCTAGAATTAATATTCAATTTTTTCATAACTTCTCGAACAACAGAATTGCAGACAGCATTTTCAGAGTGTTGCTAGTAAGAGTATGGATGATGTAAGTTCCTCTGACATTGACCATTCTAATAAAGGAAGAATTTAAAAGAGAAGCCTGGGTGCTGGCATATTACATTCTAGAGGAAGTTGATCAAAATGTACCTGCACAAGATACAGCATTCCATTTTAAAAGACCCCTTGGAAGCAGAAAAAATAGTTTTGATAATTTAAACAATGTTTAAGGCTATTCTCTGATAAGAAGCTGCATCATAAACTTGGTGCACTGATTCGCTCATCCTTCATTCATCTACTATATACGAGTATAGATACAGTAACAGGTACAGATACAAATCACTTAACCAGACATTGTTCACAGACCATCCCATGGGGAGAGGCATTTGTGTCTGGTGGGTTTATCTGATGCCGAGTCAAAATACCAATGCATTTCAGAGAAATAGGAAAAGGAGAAAACAGAAAGTAGATATACACTAAACCACCCAAAATCACAGGAAATTTTGAAAAAAAGACAAGATCTTTTTTATGGACCTGCAAAATGACCAGTAACAAGCCAAGAGTAGAGGCTGCTGAGATGTTAAAATATTTATTTATTTTATTTTTACATTTGATAACCGGGATAATCCGACTGGACATGTGTCCATTTACAGTGGAGGCCCGGAGAGAAAAGCTCCAAATCTTATACAGAAATAGCCAAGAAAAAAAGCTCTACAAGGCTTATGTAGAATATTTAACATTGATTATAAAGGTATTATTTTTACATACAAGAACTGTACAACAACTTAACAATTAGAATCAACATGTTTTTACATATCTTACTTTTAAAAATAAGGATGAGGCATGCTTTGTACAATATTACAAAGAAAACAGAAAAAAATAGCAGGTAGCTGGTCATTTGTGCCTTTACTGGTATGAAGACAAGAGTTGGAAAAATTGACTCAAAGAGTAGGGAATTACTAGCAGTGGCAGTTCCTGAAACTAGTTACAGAAACAACAGAAAATATGCTCCACAATTATTACATCTGTGTGAAACTAGCCACCTTAACAGTCTGACGCTTCAAATAGCAGAACAATCATTCTAAAGTAGGACTGCTTTATATACTTTGGTTTATAGTAATACTCACATTGTTTAACTAATTAACACTTAATTGCATAAAACTCTAGATGAACTAAGCATGACAGACAAGATTCTATCATTTATAACATAATCTCTGAAGGAGAATTCCAACATTTAATCCATCAGTAGTAATAATAAAACCCACCTAATTAATACAGCTACCTTATTTTGCTCAAGCAAAAGCAACCTACTCTGCTGCCTCATCTCCCTTTTTTCTGGACTGTGCACCAAGAAGAAGCTAAGGAACTTTTCTTCCCTGAGTTACCCCTGTGACTTAAGCCCGTGAGGACACCTAAAACCCACCTAATTAATACAGCTACCTTATTTTGCTCAAGCAAAAGCAACCTACTCTGCTGCCTCATCTCCCTTTTTTCTGGACTGTGCACCAAGAAGAAGCTAAGGAAGTATGTGTAACTGCTGCTGAACCCTTACTACCTTACTGTTTCAGCCTTGATAGCTGTTATTTAGTACACTCCTCTGCCAGGATAGCCAGCAGCCTTAAATATCCCTTATTCTAGTCTCTATGTTCTCTCCCCACTTACACCAACCACTATCTTGTTTAGTTCTATTTGGCCCTGAGGATATCCTAGTGGAGTAAGGTGTATTTTTCTACCTATCCACCTGGTGACTCCCTTCCCCAAATTGACTTCACTGCATGTATTGTAGGTATTCTCTCACAGCTCTAACCTTCCCCCTCCCCACTGTATCTCCTAAGCTCTATTACTTCACTCTAGCTGTAACATCTCTTTTCCTACTCACTCGCTCTAGTTTCTCATAGTTCACTGTCATCCAACACACCCAGGTCTTTCTTCCATTCTAACTTACCCCTCTGCAAATAACACCTTACTGATAGACTCTCACAAACCTCCTCTTCAGACCTCTTTGGTTCTGCCTCCCTGTTTTACCCTGTCCTGTACTGAACTGCTTTCTTCTTCCTCTTATCTCTCCCTCTCTTTATCTTCCTCACATCTGTCTTTTTATCCGACCCATGATATGAGATTGTCCTGCTATTTACATTACTCTGCAGTGTCTCTTCTCTTCTCTGTCTCTCTCCCTCTTTGCCTTGCTCGCTCTTCTCTTCCTAACTCAATGTCCTTTCCATGACATATGAGTATTTCAGCTCTAGCTATATTCTTATATCCTATATCTCCGTGATAGCCGCTTATTCTAATAATAGCTCTATTCTTATCTATTTTCCCTGCACCTTCCCGTCTTTTCAGATATCACCTGCAAGTCTCCTCCCCCTTGCTACAACCTTACAGCTCTTCCGGCTAACTCCCATCCCTGCCCCTCCCTCTTCCTACTGGAAGTGATAAAATACCTCCCTTCTTTCATCTTTAAACATCGCCCATCTCAACTGCTGTGTGCCCTGGCTGAGCGTGTACCTCTACTGTAAGTTGTACCTGTTTGTTCATTGTAATAATGCTTCCACGTGTTATTTCTTTCTACCTAATTGATGTTTTGCTGTAATACTGGTACCGTCGCGCTCTGTATTAAATAAGAGCAAGGTCCCGCATGTTGTTCTTAATGTAATTTAATACAATAGATGCTAAAGTTTTTGTATTATAGGTCTGTTAGGTCGTGCTAACTGATGTTATTTACAGTAGATGTGTGCTGGGCATAGAGTCGCTAACACTTAACATTCTCTATATACTTTATCTAATTGGTTTTTGGATTTAATTATCTGCATATGCAATGTGCTTGGGATTTGAGCCCTGCTACAACGTCTCCATACTGGCATTTTTATTGTGTGTAGTGACATTTATTTGTGGAGGGAAGTGCTAATGTACTACTTAAACGTAGTGAAGTTTGCGATTTAAACGCTCAGCAAACGCCATGTGTTTGATGTCATAATTCTGTTATATACTTTTCAAAGGCTACTAGCTGCATTTTGAAGAAGCGTATCTGGCTAATGTAACATACAACGCCGTTGAAGTTTGCAGGCTAAATTATTTGCTATAGAAACGCTAACTTCCACGTGCTTATAATATAGATTACGTTTTGCCCTGTCTATCTTTGAAAGTGATTCTAACTGTTACATAATGTATGATGTCTCTTTTTTTAATATAGACTTATTAACTGTCTTTGACTGCTATTAAGAAACAAGGTGTGTTTTAATAGTACTAAAAGCTATTTTTCTTTCAACTCTCTCTCCTGTTTTATAGCTTTTCTTCCCTGAGTTACCCTGTGACTTAAGCCCGTGAGGACACCTAAAACCCACCTAATTAATACAGCTACCTTATTTTGCTCAAGCAAAGCAACCTACTCTGCTGCCTCATCTCCCTTTTTTCTGGACTGTGCACCAAGAAGAAGCTAAGGAAGTATGTGTAACTGCTGCTGAACCCTTACTACCTTACTGTTTCAGCCTTGATAGCTGTTATTTAGTACACTCCTCTGCCAGGATAGCCAGCAGCCTTAAATATCCCTTATTCTAGTCTCTATGTTCTCTCCCCCCCCACTTACACCAACCACTATCTTGTTTAGTTCTATCTGGCCCTGAGGATATCCTAGTGGAGTAAGGTGTATTTTTCTACCTATCCACCTGGTGACTCCCTTCCCCAAATTGACTTCACTGCATGTATTGTAGGTATTCTCTCACAGCTCTAACCTTCCCCCAGTGTATCTCCTAAGCTCTATTACTTCACTCTAGCTGTAACATCTCTTTTCCTACTCACTCGCTCTAGTTTCTCATAGTTCACTGTCATCCAACACACCCAGGTCTTTCTTCCATTCTAACTTACCCCTCTGCAAATAACACCTTACTGATAGACTCTCACAAACCTCCTCTTCAGACCTCTTTGGTTCTGCCTCCCTGTTTTACCCTGTACTGAACTGCTTTCTTCTTCCTCTTATCTCTCCCTCTCTTTATCTTCCTCACATCTGTCTTTTTATCCGACCCATGATATGAGATTGTCCTGCTATTTACATTACTCTGCAGTGTCTCTTCTCTTCTCTGTCTCTCTCCCTCTTTGCCTTGCTCGCTCTTCTCTTCCTAACTCAATGTCCTTTCCATGACATATGAGTATTTCAGCTCTAGCTATATTCTTATATCCTATATCTCCGTGATAGCCGCTTATTCTAATAATAGCTCTATTCTTATCTATTTTCCCTGCACCTTCCCGTCTTTTCAGATATCACCTGCAAGTCTCCCCCTTGCTACAACCTTACAGCTCTTCCGGCTAACTCCCATCCCTGTCCCTCCCTCTTCCTACTGGAAGTGATAAAATACCTCCCTTCTTTTGGGCGCCATCTTTAAACATCGCCCATCTCAACTGCTGTGTGCCCTGGCTGAGCGTGTACCTCTACTGTAAGTTGTACCTGTTTGTTCATTGTAATAATGCTTCCACGTGTTATTTCTTTCTACCTAATTGATGTTTTGCTGTAATACTGGTACCGTCGCGCTCTGTATTAAATAAGCGCAAGGTCCCGCATGTTGTTCTTAATGTAATTTAATACAATAGATGCGTACTGGGTAAAGTTTTTGTATTATAGGTCTGTTAGGTCGTGCTAACTGATGTTATTTACAGTAGATGTGTGCTGGGCATAGAGTCGCTAACACTTAACATTCTCTATATACTTTATCTAATTGGTTTTTGGATTTAATTACCTGCATATGCAATGTGCTTGGGATTTGAGCCCTGCTACAACGTCTCCATACTGGCATTTTATGTGTGTAGTGACATTTATTTGTGGAGGGAAGTGCTAATGTACTACATAAACGTAGTGAAGTTTGCGATTTAAACGCTCAGCAAACGCCATGTGTTTGATGTCATAATTCTGTTATATACTTCAAGCCGACGTTTTTCAAAGGCTACTAGCTGCATTTTGAAGAAGCGTATCTGGCTAATGTAACTTACAACGCCGTTGAAGTTTGCAGGCTAAATTATTTGCTATAGAAACGCTAACTTCCACGTGCTTATAATATAGATTACGTTTTGCCCTGTCTATCTTTGAAAGTGATTCTAACTGTTACATAATGTATGATGTCTCTTTTTTTAATATAGACTTATTAACTGTCTTTGACTGCTATTAAGAAACAAGGTGTGTTTTAATAGTACTAAAAGCTATTTTTCTTTCAACTCTCTCTCCTGTTTTATAGCTTTTCTTCCCTGAGTTACCCCTGTGACTTAAGCCCGCGAGGACACCTAAAACCCACCTAATTAATACAGCTACCTTATTTTGCTCAAGCAAAGCAACCTACTCTGCTGCCTCACCTCCCTTTTTTCTGGACTGTGCACCAAGAAGAAGCTAAGGAAGTATGTGTAACTGCTGCTGAACCCTTACTACCTTACTGTTTCAGCCTTGATAGCTGTTATTTAGTACACTCCTCTGCCAGGATAGCCAGCAGCCTTAAATATCTCTTATTCTAGTCTCTATGTTCTCTCCCCACTTACACCAACCACTATCTTGTTTAGTTCTATTTGGCCCTGAGGATAGCCTAGTGGAGTGAGGTGTATTGTTCTAACTATAAACCTGGTGACACCCTTCCCCAAATTGACTTCACTGCATGTATTGTAGGTATTCTCACATAGCTCAAACCTTCCCCCTCCCCACTGTATCTCCTAAGCTCTATTACTTCACTCTAGCTGTAACATCTCTTTTCCTACTCACTCTCTAGTTTCTCATAGTTCACTGTCATCCAACACACCCAGGTCTTTCTTCCATTCTAACTTACCCTCTGCAAATAACACCTTACTGATAGACTCTCACAAACCTCCTCTTCAGACCTCTTTGGTTCTGCCTCCTGTTTTACCCTGTACTGAACTGCTTTCTTCTTCCTCTTATCTCTCCCTCTCTTTATCTTCCTCACATCTGTCTTTTTATCCGACCCATGATATGAGATTGTCCTGCTATTTACATTACTCTGCAGTGTCTCTTCTCTTCTCTGTCTCTCTCCCTCTTTGCCTTGCTCGCTCTTCTCTTCCTAACTCAATGTCCTTTCCATGACATATGAGTATTTCAGCTCTAGCTATATTCTTATATCCTATATCTCCGTGATAGCCGCTTATTCTAATAATAGCTCTATTCTTATCTATTTTCCCTGCACCTTCCCGTCTTTTCAGATATCACCTGCAAGTCTCCTCCCCCTTGCTACAACCTTACAGCTCTTCCGGCTAACTCCCATCCCTGCCCCTCCCTCTTCCTACTGGAAGTGATAAAATACCTCCCTTCTTTTGGGCGCCATCTTTAAACATCGCCCATCTCAACTGCTGTGTGCCCTGGCTGAGCGTGTACCTCTACTGTAAGTTGTACCTGTTTGTTCATTGTAATAATGCTTCCACGTGTTATTTCTTTCCACCTAATTGATGTTTTGCTGTAATACTGGTACCGTCACGCTCTGTATTAAATAAGCGCAAGGTCCCGCATGTTGTTCTTAAGGTAATTTAATACAATAGATGCGTACTGGGTAAAGTTTTTGTATTATAGGTCTGTTAGGTCGTGCTAACTGATGTTATTTACAGTAGATGTGTGCTGGGCATAGAGTCGCTAACACTTAACATTCTCTATATACTTTATCTAATTGGTTTTTGGATTTAATTACCTGCATATGCAATGTGCTTGGGATTTGAGCCCTGCTACAACGTCTCCATACTGGCATTTTTATTGTGTGTAGTGACATTTATTTGTGGAGGGAAGTGCTAATGTACTACATAAACGTAGTGAAGTTTGCGATTTAAACGCTCAGCAAACGCCATGTGTTTGATGTTATAATTCTGTTATATACTTCAAGCCGACGTTTTTCAAAGGCTACTAGCTGCATTTTGAAGAAGCGTATCTGGCTAATGTAACATACAACGCCGTTGAAGTTTGCAGGCTAAATTATTTGCTATAGAAACGCCAACTTCCACGTGCTTATAATATAGATTACGTTTTGCCCTGTCTATCTTTGAAAGTGATTCTAACTGTTACATAATGTATGATGTCTCTTTTTTTAATATAGACTTATTAACTGTCTTTGACTGCTATTAAGAAACAAGGTGTGTTTTAATAGTACTAAAAGCTATTTTTCTTTCAACTCTCTCTCCTGTTTTATAGCTTTTCTTCCCTGAGTTACCCCTGTGACTTAAGCCCGTGAGGACACCTAAAACCCACCTAATTAATACAGCTACCTTATTTTGCTCAAGCAAAAGCAACCTACTCTGCTGCCTCATCTCCCTTTTTTCTGGACTGTGCACCAAGAAGAAGCTAAGGAAGTATGTGTAACTGCTGCTGAACCCTTACTACCTTACTGTTTCAGCCTTGATAGCTGTTATTTAGTACACTCCTCTGCCAGGATAGCCAGCAGCCTTAAATATCCCTTATTCTAGTCTCTATGTTCTCTCCCCCCCCACTTACACCAACCACTATCTTGTTTAGTTCTGTTTGGCCCTGAGGATATCCTAGTGGAGTAAGGTGTATTTTTCTACCTATCCACCTGGTGACTCCCTTCCCCAAATTGACTTCACTGCATGTATTGTAGGTATTCTCTCACAGCTCTAACCTTCCCCCTCCCCACTGTATCTCCTAAGCTCTATTACTTCACTCTAGCTGTAACATCTCTTTTCCTACTCACTCGCTCTAGTTTCTTATAGTTCACTGTCATCCAACACACCCAGGTCTTTCTTCCATTCTAACTTACCCCTCTGCAAATAACACCTTACTGATAGACTCTCACAAACCTCCTCTTCAGACCTCTTTGGTTCTGCCTCCCTGTTTTACCCTGTACTGAACTGCTTTCTTCTTCCTCTTATCTCTCCCTCTCTTTATCTTCCTCACATCTGTCTTTTTATCCGACCCATGATATGAGATTGTCCTGCTATTTACATTACTCTGCAGTGTCTCTTCTCTTCTCTGTCTCTCTCCCTCTTTGCCTTGCTCGCTCTTCTCTTCCTAACTCAATGTCCTTTCCATGACATATGAGTATTTCAGCTCTAGCTATATTCTTATATCCTATATCTCCGTGATAGCCGCTTATTCTAATAATAGCTCTATTCTTATCTATTTTCCCTGCTCCTTCCCGTCTTTTCAGATATCACCTGCAAGTTTCCTCCCCCTTGCTACAACCTTACAGCTCTTCCAGCTAACTCCCATCCCTGTCCCTCCCTCTTCCTACTGGAAGTGATAAAATACCTCCCTTCTTTTGGGCACCATCTTTAAACATCGCCCATCTCAACTGCTGTGTGCCCTGGCTGAGCGTGAACCTCTACTGTAAGTTGTACCTGTTTGTTCATTGTAATAATGCTTCCACGTGTTATCTCTTTCTACCTAATTGATGTTTCGCTGTAATACTGGTACCGTCACGCTCTGTATTAAATAAGCGCAAGGTCCCGCATGTTGTTCTTAATGTAATTTAATACAATAGATGCGTACTGGGTAAAGTTTTTGTATTATAGGTCTGTTAGGTCGTGCTAACTGATGTTATTTACAGTAGATGTGTGCTGGGCATAGAGTCGCTAACACTTAACATTCTCTATATACTTTATCTAATTGGTTTTTGGATTTAATTACCTGCATATGCAATGTGCTTGGGATTTGAGCCCTGCTACAACGTCTCCATACTGGCATTTTTATTGTGTGTAGTGACATTTATTTGTGGAGGGAAGTGCTAATGTACTACATAAACGTAGTGAAGTTTGCGATTTAAACGCTCAGCAAACGCCATTTATTTGATGTCATAATTCTGTTATATACTTCAAGCCGACGTTTTTCAAAGGCTACTAGCTGCATTTTGAAGAAGCGTATCTGGCTAATGTAACATACAACGCCGTTGAAGTTTGCCGGCTAAATTATTTGCTATAGAAACGCCAACTTCCACGTGCTTATAATATAGATTACGTTTTGCCCTGTCTATCTTTGAAAGTGATTCTAACTGTTACATAATGTATGATGTCTCTTTTTTTAATATAGACTTATTAACTGTCTTTGACTGCTATTAAGAAACAAGGTGTGTTTTAATAGTACTAAAAGCTATTTTTCTTTCAACTCTCTCTCCTGTTTTATAGCTTTTCTTCCCTGAGTTACCCCTGTGACTTAAGCCCGTGAGGACACCTAAAACCCACCTAATTAATACAGCTACCTTATTTTGCTCAAGCAAAAGCAACCTACTCTGCTGCCTCATCTCCCTTTTTTCTGGACTGTGCACCAAGAAGAAGCTAAGGAAGTATGTGTAACTGCTGCTGAACCCTTACTACCTTACTGTTTCAGCCTTGATAGCTGTTATTTAGTACACTCCTCTGCCAGGATAGCCAGCAGCCTTAAATATCCCTTATTCTAGTCTCTATGTTCTCTCCCCCCCCACTTACACCAACCACTATCTTGTTTAGTTCTATTTGGCCCTGAGGATATCCTAGTGGAGTAAGGTGTATTTTCTACCTATCCACCTGGTGACTCCTTCCCAAATTGACTTCACTGCATGTATTGTAGGTATTCTCTCACAGCTCTAACCTTCCCCCTCCCCACTGTATCTCCTAAGCTCTATTACTTCACTCTAGCTGTAACATCTCTTTTCCTACTCACTCGCTCTAGTTTCTTATAGTTCACTGTCATCCAACACACCCAGGTCTTTCTTCCATTCTAACTTACCCCTCTGCAAATAACACCTTACTGATAGACTCTCACAAACCTCCTCTTCAGACCTCTTTGGTTCTGCCTCCCTGTTTTACCCTGTACTGAACTGCTTTCTTCTTCCTCTTATCTCTCCCTCTCTTTATCTTCCTCACATCTGTCTTTTTATCCGACCCATGATATGAGATTGTCCTGCTATTTACATTACTCTGCAGTGTCTCTTCTCTTCTCTGTCTCTCTCCCTCTTTGCCTTGCTCGCTCTTCTCTTCCTAACTCAATGTCCTTTCCATGACATATGAGTATTTCAGCTCTAGCTATATTCTTATATCCTATATCTCCGTGATAGCCGCTTATTCTAATAATAGCTCTATTCTTATCTATTTTCCCTGCTCCTTCCCATCTTTTCAGATATCACCTGCAAGTCTCCTCCCCCTTGCTACAACCTTACAGCTCTTCCGGCTAACTCCCATCCCTGTCCCTCCCTCTTCCTACTGGAAGTGATAAAATACCTCCCTTCTTTTGGGCGCCATCTTTAAACATCGCCCATCTCAACTGCTGTGTGCCCTGGCTGAGCGTGTACCTCTACTGTAAGTTGTATCTGTTTGTTCATTGTACTAATGCTTCCACGTGTTACTTCTTTCTAACTAATTGATGTTTTGCTGTAATATTGGTACCGTCGCACTCTGTATTAAATAAGCGCAAGGTCCCACATGTTGTTCTTAATGTAATTTAATACTATAGATGCGTACTGGGTAAGTTTTTGTATTATAGGTCTGTTAGGTCATGCTAACTGATGTTATTTACAGTAGATGTGTGCTGGGCATAGAGTCGCTAACACTTAACATTCTCTATATACTTTATCTAATTGGTTTTTGGATTTAATTACCTGCATATGCAATGTGCTTGGGATTTGAGCCCTGCTACAACGTCTCCATACTGGCATTTTTATTGTGTGTAGTGACATTTATTTGTGGAGGGAAGTGCTAATGTACTACATAAACGTAGTGAAGTTTGCGATTTAAACGCTCAGCAAACGCCATGTGTTTGATGTCATAATTCTGTTATATACTTCAAGCCGACGTTTTTCAAAGGCTACTAGCTGCATTTTGAAGTAGCGTATCTGGCTAATGTAACATACAACGCCGTTGAAGTTTGCAGGCTAAATTATTTGCTACAGAAACGCTAACTTCCACGTGCTTATAATATAGATTACGTTTTGCCCTGTCTATCTTTGAAAGTGCTTCTAACTGTTACATAATGTATGATGTCTCTCTTTTTAATATAGACTTATTAACTGTCTTTGACTGCTATTAAGAATCAAGGTGTTTTAATAGTACTAAAAGCTATTTTTCTTTCAACTCTCTCTCCTGTTTTATAGCTTTTCTTCCCTGAGTTACCCCTGTGACTTAAGCCCGTGAGGACACCTAAAACCCACCTAATTAATACAGCTACCTTATTTTGCTCAAGCAAAAGCATCCTACTCTGCTGCCTCATCTCCCTTTTTTCTGGACTGTGCACCAAGAAGAAGCTAAGGAAGTATGTGTAACTGCTGCTGAACCCTTACTACCTTACTGTTTCAGCCTTGATAGCTGTTATTTAGTACACTCCTCTGCCAGGATAGCCAGCAGCCTTAAATATCCCTTATTCTAGTCTCTATGTTCTCTCCCCCCCCACTTACACCAACCACTATCTTGTTTAGTTCTATTTGGCCCTGAGGATATCCTAGTGGAGTAAGGTGTATTTTTCTACCTATCCACCTGGTGACTCCCTTCCCCAAATTGACTTTGCTGCATGTATTGTAGGTATTCTCTCACAGCTCTAACCTTCCCCCTCCCCACTGTATCTCCTAAGTTCTATTACTTCACTCTAGCTGTAACATCTCTTTTCCTACTCACTCGCTCTAGTTTCTCATAGTTCACTGTCATCCAACACACCCAGGTCTTTCTTCCATTCTAACTTACCCCTCTGCAAATAACACCTTACTGATAGACTCTCACAAACCTCCTCTTCAGACCTCTTTGGTTCTTCCCGCTCCCCTCACTCCGCTCCCCTACCCTACCCCCAAATTCCACCCACCCCCAGTGCATCTACCTTTATTTCCCCATGGGCACACCCACAGTAATTCTTATCCAACCATCCACACTATCTGTACATCTACCCCTCCCTCTTTCCGCCCATAAAATTTTTACTTGCCCACCACAGCTATCCCTCCTACTCCAGTAGAATTCCTCTCTACTTGCATTAGACTCCACCCCACTCCTAAACCACACCCACTCCAATCCCAACTCTATTTCCCACTTCTACTCTTATACTCCTAACTTTACCTGGTCCTACACTAACATAACTCTCTTGTATTCATAAATATTTTGTCAACAGCATATCAACTCTACATATTCCACATTCCACTATGCCTACAAAATCCTCATTCATCTCCTTATTTCTACTTCTCCTGACTCTATCCTATCTTTACTACATCACCCAACCCTTAAACTTTCACCATGCACAACCTCTCCACACTACTAACCACCTTAACTCTACTCTACCAGACTCACATACTCCTATTTCTCCTCATCTATATCCTATAAATAACCTCCTACTCTTCCCATACAAATACATTACCCTCCAAAAACATTTTTCCCCCATTGTTACTATCAAACTCCTTAAATCCACAATAGAATCCAATCACAAACTGTCCATCTATCTCTCTAAGCCACTCTTATATCTAATTTCTACTCTACTATCCGGTGATATCCATCCCAACCCTGGCCCCTCCACATTTTCCTCTACAGACAAGTCGATCCTATTTACTTCTTTTAACTCCCAAAGCATAGTAAACAAAGTTCCACACCTTCATGCCTGGCTTGTTCATAATAAACCGGATATCCTAACAATCTCGGAAACTTGGTTAAAACCCTATATAAAAGACTCTGAAATAATTCCGCCAAACTATTCAATCATTAGAAAAGACAGGCCCCATAGAAAAGGAGGTGGAGTAGCTCTCCTATATTCATCCTCATTATCAGTTACCCCCTATAACAAACTCATTCCACAATTCAAAAATGCTGAACTACTCCTCACATCTCTCCAAATTAACTCACATAAACACATTTGTATAGCCTCACTCTATATCCCCCCAGGAGAGAATATTTCTACACTTGAGGATATCCTTTCCTGGCTCTCTAACAACATTAGCAATGAAACAATAATACTTGGTGATATGAATATTAACTGGGCCTCCATTCAGTCCTCTAAAAACCCTCTTAATATCACGCTCTACAACTTTTCACAACTTATCAAATCCACAACATACCCCTCTAAAAACCCCTCTAATGGCAGTATTCTAGACTGGATTCTAGTCTCTCACCCCCACTATTTCTCTGACAGTGGTACTCTACCTGATCCCCTTGGTGACCACATACCCATCTTCACACAGCGACTCCCATTACACCTGCACTGCCCATAATTGTATTACTATCCGCAACCAAAAAATGTTTGATCCTACAAGCTTCTCAAACTCTCTAAAATCCATAAATTGGAACTGCCTAAAAACTTTATCTCTAGACAACGCAGTTGCCCACTTCAACTCAATTTTCCTACAAATACTTGATTCTCATGCACCCTTAAGGTCTAAGAGAATTAAAACTAAAACAGCCCCCTGGCTGTCCAAAAATACACTAGCATCCATGCGACACAGAGACAAAGTCTGGGCATATTACCAGAAAAACAAATCCCCCCTAGTCGAAAAAGAATATAAAACTCTCCGAAACAGGGTAAAAAAACTTATAATTTCCGATCGACAAAACTACTTCTCCACACTCCAAAATAGCAGTAAATCTAACCCTCAGAAATTCTGGAAAGGTATCTCTACTCTTCTCAACCCTAGTAAACAAAATACCCCTACCCCAGACCCAAACGCTCCTGACCTAGATCTGGCTACACAATTTAATTATTTCTTCATTGAATCCATTTCCAAATTAACATCATCCTTCTCTAACACCACTACACTCTCAAATATTCCCCACCCTCTCTCCCCAGCACTCCACCCAGCACCACCTCCACCCCCACATCTCCACTTACCAACTTTTCTCCCTCCACTTTTTCTCCTCCTCTAACTACTTCATTAACTGCATCTGCCCCTAACTCACCCCCCCTGCACACTCTCCCTCTTTCTCATTCAAACCTATACCCACTTCCACTATAAAGAAACTCCTTCTGAAACTGAAGCCATGTACTAATGCTCCTGATAACATCCCTTCCTACTTTCTTAGCATAGCTGCTGATGCACTTTCCTACCCTATTAACATTTTAATTAACCGCTCTATCCTAGAAAGTACAGTACCCCAAATCTGGAAAAAGGCCTACATCATCCCTTTGCACAAAGGTAACAATAACAATGTTACTAATTTCCGCCCCATTGCTATCCTATCTCCCATCTCTAAAATCTTAGAAAAATGTATTCATCTTCAACTCCTTCCTTACCTTTTAGAAAATCACCTACTAACTCCCACCCAACATGGTTTCAGACCTAATCACAGTACTATGACTGCCCTCCTCTCCTTCCTTCAAACCATTAACAAAGCACGGGACTCTGGCCAAATTGTTTCTACCATACTACTTGACCTCTCTAAGGCCTTTGACACTATCTCTCATAACCTGCTACTAACCAAACTCTCAGGACTTAACCTATCTCCCTCCTCATTGAACTGGTTCTCCAACTACTTATCTAACAGATATCAAGCAGTAATATGGAAAAAAGCCACTTCATCATTTCTAAATACCCCTACTGGGGTACCCCAAGGGTCCATACTGGGTCCCCTTCTCTTTAACATATTTATAAATGATTTCCACAACTCCATTCCTTTCTCAGACATCATCCAATACGCAGATGATTCCACTATTATATGCTCAGCCTCTTCTATCCCCTCACTCCAAAAACTGACCCAAGAAGCTTTCACAACCACTGAGCAGTGGATGAAAAGAAATCATCTTGCTCTAAATGCCTCTAAAACCAAATTAATGCTATTCTCCCCCTCTAAAACTGTCTCCTTCAACACAAACATTTTCACTATCACTAGTCAAAATAATTCACCTCTGGAACTAGTGTCAGAGACCAAGCTACCAGGGTCCAAATTGATAACCAACTCAAATTTAATTCTCATCTACAGCTAAATATCAAAAAAACCCACCAAAAACTTGGTATGCTGTACCGGCAAAATAAATACCTCACACCTGCTGCCAAAATCACTCTCTCTACTTCATTTCTTATCCCCTCCCTTCTCTATGGAGCCCCACTCCTAACTAATCTACAGTCCTCCCTAAAAACCCAACTTTCCTCTTGCTATAATAAAATCGCCAAGTTTGCTACCAACCACAAGTCCTCCTCACACCACTGTTCCTCTCTCCATATACTAAAATGGCTAGAGCTTCCTAACTATCTCATATACACTCAACTAACTCTTGCTCACAAACTCATTTTCAACTCCTCTCTCTGTCCCTCCCTCTCATCAGCTTTCAAAATTCACCTTCCTGATAGAATATTGAGGTCCAACAATCAAAATCTATTAGAAATCTATAAACCCACTCGTCCCCCAGGGAAAAATCTTCTATCCTTTGTCCTTGCCCGCCTTTGGAACTCTCTACCATCATCCATCCGCACCACCCCCAACCACTTCATTTTTAAAAGATCTCTTCATTCCCACCTAGTATCCAAGTGGGAATGCTCTTGCTCCCATCCCTCATAGCTAATTTACTTGCAATTGCCATCTTCCTTCTTCACCTTGATTCCTCTTGCATCTTACCTGATTATTTACTCATAACTAATATACACTATCATTTCACTTTATAGGGAAAACTGCACTAGCCCTCACCTCAAAATACTTCCTTCATAAATTTCTGTTATTTCTCAGAAACTTGTTTCAGTATTTTGAATATGGTATAAACTCAAAATTTTCATGCATATTCTTTATAATCTATAATCTATTAATTTTATCTAAACTTCTGTCATAGTTATTTCTTCTGTGTTTACTTGAAATTGTTTGCTGGTGTCAAAATACTTTGGATTATTATATAATTTATAATGTGTTATAGTTTTTGTATAACTAGTATGAATCACGTTTTGTAACATACTTAGTTCTGGAGCTTTTCTCCCCAGGACTCCATTGAAAACGGGTTATTTGACCCAATGGACTATCCTGGTAATCCAACTGCAAATAAATAAATAAATAAATAAAAAATAATGCACTTTAATATCAATAAGATGTCTTTTTTCTACTTTCTTTATAAATGATTCTTTTACATCTTACCATGTGCCTGGTAAAGTTCCAGTGAGATTTACAAAAGAAATTTCTTACTGGTTCTTATTCAAATGTCACTAATTAAATAATTAATTAATTAATTAATGAATTCTTTATTTATTTTAAATCATCATTAGTAAATGTAAAATGTTCTGATGCAAAACATATGTGCAAATCACTATACAGTATATAATACATATTTACTGCAAGATAGAATCTCTCTTTTTATTCTAATATTAAACTCTTTTAAAATGAATACAAGCATTTATCTTGATACCATTGTGTTTTTTTTTCTTTTTTTTCTTTCTTTTTCTTTTTGGTGACTGGAAATTACACTGCTTTATATATTGCTATATATCCTTAATATGGCATCCCTTTTCATAAATACAGTACGGGATCATGAAACACATATATATATATTACTGTGCAAACAAGTTGATGCATGTCACCAATAGTGATATGAAGCTATTTTAAATGTATGTCATTCTTTCCCTTTTCCTCATTTATTCTCATTTTTTATTCTGAATAAAGTATCATGTCTTTACCACAAATTTCTTGCCATATATTACCAATTTCCCTGTTTGCTGACATATGTGCAAATATTAATGAAGTACAGCAGAAAATGTCATTTCTCTTAAAATCAAGAGGAAATCCAGTTTTATAGCACAAACACAGTTACTATTAAACTGGTTTGCCACATTTCCCAGAGAACATAAAACTGTAGGTCACCTGACAACGTTTGTTTCAAAACAGGGTCAGTTGTTAATATATTAGAGATATTTTTTAGAACTGGTAACTGGTTTTGCTCTAAATGAATACCATGTTTCAAAAATGTCTCTTTTCTTTAACTACTTATCATTTTTATTTGCATTCCTGGTGTATTTTTTTTTCTTTTCTGCTGATATCATGAATTCTGAGATCTTTCAAAGCCAGCCTTCAATTAAAAATAGAATATCACCTGTTTAATAATATTTAGTGACTTTCTTGATCATCAAACATATAGCTTCACATCTATGCAATTCTTTGACTCTCACAAATATTCCATATAATAGAACTTCAGTAACTATAACCAACGATTACTATTATAAGAGGATTATCTGCTTGCTCCACTTTTTGATATACTGTTAAAATAATGTTCCCTTCTGACATCTTGATTTGCCTTGCTATTCAAATAGTTTATCACAAATAAAGAAACAGCAAAAGTCAAATTGAGGCCATAATGACAGCAAGTCAAATGGTCAGCAAAAGAAAAAAGGTCTGGTATTACTGAATATGCAAATATCAAATTGTCCACAAAATGACAACAAATCATCACATACTACATATACAATTCCATAAAAAAGGAAATAGATGTACTTTGGAAAAAGCAGTAAGTATGCAAAATACATTTTTCTGGTCCAGCTGGTATCCTACAATAAGCTGCCACTATGTACATAGCCATTTTGATGTGCTGTGGTTTGATATTTGTACTAACCAGCAACTTCTAAAATTCCTTCTAATATTTCTCATTTTTATTTTTAAAAAAATCTCTAAAATTAATAATATATGAGAATATCCAAGTGGCTATGGGTTGAAAAAATAGTACAATAGTAACAAAGTCTTTCATATAAATTTTCCTACTCTTCAGTGTCAGGTATCTGCATGGATGTCCCTTATTAATTAATGCTTTGCAGTAATTGAGCTGTGGACTGATCATTGTTTACACCATTCCTTAGCAATATAATATCATGGAATAACCTTATCAATGAAATTATATTAATCTAGTTTGAAATGGTCTTTTGGCTTATACCTGAATGTTTTATAGTTTTCTGAATATTTAAGTCACTCTTAATATGTTCAAAAGAAACGGCAGGTGCAAAAAGTCACTTATAACCAAAGTAAGCACCCAAAATCCAGGGACTATGTCACGAATAGTTTAATAACAAGTAATCACGAACAGTTTGGTTCTAATACTCTTAATATGTTCCTTAATACTTTTCTGCTGTAAACATTGTAACAACTCTTCCTTTGTCTGACTGATTTGTTGTAATATTGAACTGCTTTCATTAATTTTGAAATTTACATATTGCATTCCACTCTTCACAATGTAAGCTATATCCAGCACATTTTACATGTACAATTCTTTTAACCTCTTTAATGACTAACTTTCCAAGTATGTGACTCACTCTGGTGACTATTAGCAGGCAGTGTGTGTAAGGAAAACCTGTGTGTATCACTTACAACTTATAATTCCATGATCGAAGGCAGCCTGCTGGAGATCGGCTAGATTCTTGTCTCATTTTCATGTCTACTGTCATGGGAGTCCAGCAGTTCAGTATACCAAAGAGAAGCAAGCTCATAAGAAGCAATAAATAATGTCATCCTTTTCAACATTCTTTTAGGTTTAGATGTTTTCCTCTGGTTCTTGGAAGCACCACTAAAGTGGTCATACACAAGTTTCTTCACTCCAGGACTGTCAAATCTGAAGCAGTCTCAGCAGTTGTGGAAAAATGTTTGCAGAGAAGGGTTGGCCTTCCATATATAAAAGATCAATATCCATCTGGCTATCTTCTACTTGTTGCTTGGAAAAAATATTTCCTGTCATGACCTGGGAGGACAGATGAATCACTTTGGTTATTCTCTCCAAAAGAGGATTAAGGCCTAGCTTGTTTTGCAATGCATCATGTTTTCCTGAGTCAATAGTCTTCATAGCTCCCACTTTCAAATTAAATATTCACAGTGGCTGAAGATGAAAGTTTCATTTGAAAAGAATCATTAGAGACCAGTGAAATAAGCATGTGTTAGATAAATGAGTTAACAATGTGCAAGAATTTGAAAAGCAGTTTCTGTTTTTCTCCACTAAATAGCAAGTATGGCTTGGAAATGAAAGGTTCACTGAAAATTGTTTCAATAACAAAATTACCTCACTACCTTAAAGGCCCATCATTTACTTTATGTAGTCAAGGTATAATCTTTAAACACTATGACCTTGCAATCTGGCATGTTAAATTCTATGCTTTTACCAATGATCTTGAGTGTATACCACTTGTCTGAAAAGTTTGTAATTTGAAAGTAATTTCTATTGTTGACAAGTTGTACCAGATGGAGATTTTGAGGATTGCAAAGCTCTTTCATTTAGAATCTTGTTGGAGAAGCTTACAGCAAATAGTAATTGTTTCTCAAGAAAGCATCAAACTTGGTATTATTCAGTCTAGTCTCCCTATAAACTAATCCAGATTAAAGAATACAGATGGTTGCTATATTCTCTGTTTTTAAGGTCCTCTGTCTTATCTTGAAGAATTTGTATTATGATCTGGTGATCTGAATGGGCCAACATGGTCTCTTGCAGCATGAAAGATTAAAAAGTGACAGAAAACGTCATTTTCATTGTTAGCCACAGAATTTCCCATTTCAATATTATTAGTTGTCCGTTAATCTTTCAGCTCAGCTATTGCTCCTTGATGTTTGATAGTACTTAAGGAAATTATCCAGCATTTGCTTCATTTTATTTGGGAATAATACAGTGGTCTGGACCATGCATATGTCCATACTACTGCTAGATGGATGGCCTTTCATCTCTTCTGCATAAGGTTGCCAAATGCCAGGAGCATTCCAGAGAATGTAATGGTGGCTAGCATGCAGTTAAAGTAAATACATGTAGGTAGAACATTTTCAGATTGATATTTTTGAAGTTAAAATACTAATCCTATGGTTGGATCATACAAAGCTGCAGTTGTACTGGTGCCGCTTTCACCTGACAGTTACTTCTGCCAGCTTTACTGTCTACATTTTGTGTCTCAGTTAATTTTGAAATGAAGTTATGTAGCATGTTGTAGAATGGAAAATATTATACTTGGTGACACTGAGATTGAAACTGAGGGTTTTTTGACAGATATTTGTTGAAATCATCTTCATATATGTCTGTATCCTTGAAATGAGTACTTGTATTCTGTAGTTTGTAGTTAGTTCACTAACCAAAATGATCTCCTTGTATTTGTTTCTATAAAAAGAGTACCTAAAGAGTGGTCTTACTATCAAGCCTCAAAGAACTTCTTTGAATACCTTAGTAGGATGAGAACGGCAATGTATTATTCCTTTGTTTTCTATTATCTCCCCAACCATGTTTTGTTGTTGCTCATTGAGTACATAACTGCTCATAATGAGTTGAATACTTTGGTAATAGTGCTATGGCAAAATTTATTATTTTTTTTGCTACTTCTAAGTATGTGGCATATGTAGTCATCCATTCATAATGTTAACTCTTCAAGAAATACCAGCTGATTCAGTAGGAGGAATATTCTGTCAAAAGAATTATGTCATTCAAAGTGCAGGTTATATTAACTTCAGTTACTGGTGTGTTTAGAAGTTTGTAGAATTACATGTAAAATTGGCAGGTCAGCAATTTTTTAAGCCTGATTTAATGTTTCCATTGTGCATGAGATCAGCTGTTGAATGATACACATTTTTGGACTGTATCCACTTGTCATTAGTTTACTAATAAAATTTGTAAAGCTTTCACTAGATTATTTTTATGAAATGTAGAAAACTCCTGAAAGAACTTGTAGTGCACATGGCAGTAGTGTTCTAAAGTGGTTTGATTACTTAAGGTACTATGTCACCAATGATTTTGAGGAGGTTAACACAGTGGCAGATGTGTAATACTTATATGCAAAACAGTTTTAAAAATGGCACAAAATTTTGGCCACCAGACTATGTACATTAAGTATGCTCTGTGATCTCTGGCTTGACAATCAAACCTTCCACTGGCTTTGTCTACCAATCTAAGTGTAGCTCTGTGAAGTAATCAAATGGAAAACAAGAGAAATGAAAAAATGAATTCTGACAAAGTAATAGTGATGACTGTGTTTAGGGTTTCTTCAATAAATAGCCATTAACAAAGTAGTTTGTCCTTATTTTTTTTTCATTTAATGTAAAAATTAAAAATTGAGCATAAAGATTAATACCATTCATACATATTTAAAAGTCAGAGAGATAAGATATATGTGTATGAATTCTGACATAAATTATAATACCAAATGAAAACATGTTCAGTTTTTCAGGGCCAAGCCCCTTCTGTATAAACATATGGGGGTTTCATACCCACAACATTTATTTGCATAATGCAAATTCAATGTCAAGGCCATCTTTTTGAATGAGGGGGGACATTTAGAAAATGACTAAGAATTAGTTTTATTATTGGATATGCAGGGTTCAGTTTGTCATCATCATCATTATCATCGGTACCATGTTTCTTTTCTTTACTGAATGCTTTTCATATTTCTCAACTTTATTAGATGCTTTAAACCTGTTTATGGTAAATAAATGTTGTTCTAATAGTTGTGCATGAATCTAGTTTGCGACTGTGTGTTTACATAATTTCTAGCTGCATGTTTTGTGGACGGTGCAGTGGTGCAGCCATAGCATTGTCACCTCACAGCAAGAGGTTCTCTGGTTTGATTCTCGACTGAAGTGTCTTCTGTGTGGAGTCTGCATGTCCTCCCTGTGTTTGTGTGGATTTCCTCTGGGTGCTCCAGTTTCTTCACGTTTCAAAGTCATGCATCTGGATTACTTCTCCCCGGGCCTTCGCTGAAAATTGGCTCTGTTCTAAGTCAGACTTTCCCAGTAAACAAATGTTAAATAAATAAATAAAAATAAATAGATGTTTGTTCTTGACATTTGTCCTTGGCCATACATGAAAATGGTCCTGCGTTTATGACCAGGAAATGTATTCAGTTAGCAAAGCAAATAATACATAAATATAAATGCAGGAGAAATGGCAGCTTTATTATTATTCCTATATTACAGGTGAGCTCTCTTTGGAAATAAACTATGTAGAGGGGGGCAAGGTGCAACTGGGCTTACCTTTTGTGGATTACTTTATTTTCATGTTAATACAAAATATTTATTTATTAAGGTTGTTTCTAGTTGTGTGCTTTAATTCTCTGCAGTACTTCAACAATTTCATATTTGGATCTTTTATGATCAAGACGTTCTGATGTAACTGTAAGTCTTTGATTCAGTAAGATGAACTACATCCATTAATAAAAAAAATCATGCATAAATAGCAATAACATGGTATATAAAAGGAAAAAAGTGAGTTACCTACCTGTTACATATGTTGTGATTTGTGCATCTAAAAATCAGAATTACATTAAAGGAAGCACTACTTAAATATTTTTAAGAACAGCCTGATCACGTATTACGCGAGCAACTGTTTTGGTATATTGGCTGGCTAAAAAGCCATTGATGCCCATGTTTCTAACATTTGAATGTACATATGTACATATGACTCACGGCAAGATAGAGAGAGAGAGAGAGAGAGAGACAGGTAGGAATTCAAGCACTCATGTATGTCATAAAATCATTTTTCATGAAAGCTGTCATCAGAACACTCTCCCAGTTAAATGGAAACCCTTATACAGCTCATTGGATAACAAATTGGCTCATAAACTGGAAGCTCCTCCAAACAACCTGCCACTAGCAGTGTATAGCAGTGTACCCCAGTGTTCAGACTTTGGGTAACTCTTCTTTAACATTTATGTCATGCAGGTCAAAACAAATGTTTAGGCTTTACAGCTGACAATGTTTGAGATAACTGCAACTTGATGTCATCATAAACTCCACAAGAGACACTAAAATCCTCCAAGAGGGCCTTCCCCAAACAAATAGCTGGAGTCAAAATCATTATTATTTTCATATTTCCATTTTGTAACGTATCTCATGCTTCATTGGGCATATCTGTACAATGGCACCTCTTTGATTTTTTCAGTACATCAAATAGAATACCCTACTAATTTCTAGTACAGCGAAATGAAAAGGATATTTTACTGCTACATTAGTCAAAATGAATACAAAGTAAGGCATACAGTTCTAGAAAGATGAGATTCCAATGTACATAAACTAATGTATAAACATGAAAATGTAATACCACTTTAATACTTACCAAAACACCTCCCGACATAACACTGCTCAGTTATATTTGCATAGGTCATTATTGTAGCTCTCCATTAATAATCTATTTAACTTTTCTAAAACAAGTAATTGATTATCTGTAACTTACAGGCTTCATTAAAAGTAAGGGCAATGGAAGGCAAAAGAAGAACTTCATATCTACTACTTTACTATGGCAAGCTAAGACCCTACCTATATAAAATTAGATGTAAGACTAACAGACCAGGATTCTTAAACCAAATCACAATAATCTCCTGAAATACCTACAATGAGAAAGGGATAATTGTTTGATAAACCATAGCAGGCTGGAAGGGAGAGTAAATGTAGTCATCTATTAACTTTTTACAACTTTATGTAATGAACAACCTTTACAACAGTGAATTGTTTGATACAATGATTTTTTCAAATGACTTCTGGCATCAATTAATCAATTAAGCAAAAAGGAGGGCGAGTGAGTACTTATGCAGAGCCTGACTTTGCTATAGCTATCTGAAGAAGTCTAGTTACTAAACTAGATGAAAAGCGCTTAATCTGATTTTTCTGTCAGTGTTTTTGGTTTTATTTTTATCTTTGTACATTTGTACATTTGTATATTTGTTTTCGTTTCTAATTAAAGTGCTGTGATGTCATCTGTTCCCGGTTTCTTTTTGTTATGAAATCAACAAGTTAGGAGACTTGAAATGCATGGAAGTAAAAGTGAACCTTTTAAAGCAAGGATTCTAGATATCACAGCCAGCAGGAGGATGGAAATATCGGCCCAAACCAAAACAACACACACAAAAAAAAATCAAAAATCTAAAGTGCATCTATAGGATTTCAAGGACTTCAGAAATTGGTGTTTCATGGTCAAGTGTGGTGAGACACTCAAACAATAAAAAGAACATATAAGAAAGGCTTAAACATTCAATGACATTAATAGCCATGAGTGCAACATATGATTACTTAGTATGAATTTGTGCAATCATTAAGCAAATACGTAAACATGAAGGAAGATTTTCAAAAGTTAGTAAATGTCAATATTTCCTTAAATAACATTTGACAGAACATAACCCTGATGACTGCCTCAGTACCTTTCAATCCATTGGTCTGTATAAATAGACTGATAAACAGAGACAATGAGATAAACAGATACAGCTATACACGTAAACAAATGTAATTATGTTGATAAAAAAATGACAGAAAAATAAGCTGGCAATTTCCAGTTAATTACGTAGCAACATTACATTATCTATGTCTTAAAAAGCATGAAAAGCAAGACTCTTAATGTTCTTTCCTTACCTGATGTTAGAACTGCGGTAGCTATAGAGGTTTGTTCTTCAGCTGATGTCATCGTTATCTCTGGTACCTGAACCGTTGTCACAGTCGCTGTCTCTGAGGAAACAAGTTATTTTACTTACTGCATTACATTTAATGTTGTGGTTAGCACATTACATTTGTAATTTCTGGCCACCCTTACATGATTCTTCCTTAATCTACATCAGATCCTCCCAGATGTAAGCTTTATCACAAGAATGGATATGACACCTACCCAACAGTAAGTTCTAAGATATAGTTCATGCTTTCCTTTTAAGAGAGGTGTGACACAGGAAGTAATCACCCAGGAAGAGATTTATAAAAGGTCCACTATATATATATATATATATATATATATATATATATATATATATATATATATATATATATATATATATCTTGATATTTCAAAGGAGTTTAAATATCATCTACTGGGCATATAGCAAATAGTTATTTGTATTTTTTATTTTATTATGAAAGAATATGATAAACTACTGTGACTCAACAGTATCCCCTTGCAAGAAGTGAATCAGCATGACATCAACTAAGTCAGGGGTCTTTGAATGCATGGAAGCAAACATGCACCCTCTAAAGCAATGATTCTAGGTATAACAGCCACCAGGAGGATCAAAATATCTGCCCAAAACAAAATAAAAAAAAACTACTAAAATTTATCTATAGGACTTTCATGGTCAAATATGGTGAGAGACACAGAAAATAAAAAGCAAAATACAAGCAAAGCTTAGACATTCAACTATCAACAGCCATGTTAGCAACATAAGATTATTTCATATCAGTTTGTACAACTACTAGGCAAATATGTAAACTTGATGGAGGATTTTCAAAAGGCTACTAAACCTCAATATTTCCTTTAATAACATTTAACAGCACATAAAATCTAACATACCATCCACACAAATCTGGAAAACACAGTGCTTTTGCAACATTATATTTCTAACTTTGTGCAAAATCAACACCCCAAGAATTAAAAAACTCTCAAAACAAACTTTTGCACTCATTTCAATAGTACTAATATGAAAATACATCTTTTATTGTACATGCAGGTGTGGTAAACCTAACATATTAAATGAAGATGTTATGATGAGAGGAAGTCACCAAAGATAACAGCATACATTGGAGGTGATGAGCAACTAAGGTGGAACCAAGGACTATTTGTACATTTACTCAAACAATTCCCAGAATTATTTGCAATGAAAGCATGTCAGCATTAGGTCAAAGGGATTTTAATGAATCTATCAACATTTCTTATTAAAGTTATTTAAAGCAGATTGCAGACTAAGAACAGATTATATCATGCATAGAAAGCTACTTCAGCAAATATATGGACTCACTAAGCTAAAGTACACAACACAAATAATATATGCCCAAATAAAATCCAACTGTACAATACACAATTTCTTAAAATCTGAGGATGTATGATTATCTAATAGTTTGCAAGTGATTTTAAGCAAAAAGTTCTGACGTCTAGAATAAATCTTGAGAGATATGATCATATGATTAGTATATATATATATATATATATATATATATATATATATATATATATATATACACTATGGTATATATTATATTAATATATATTAGATATGATGTATGATTATCTAATAGTTTGCATGTGATTTTAAGCAAAAAAATTGTGATATGTAGAATAAACATTAGCAGATATAAGATAATATGATTAGTAAAGACAGAAACTGTTGCATGATCTAATGACAGGAATGTAAAAGTTTAAATTGTCTTCTCTACAACAACACAGGAAACATTTTGGAAGCTGAAACTGTATTCTCACAATGAAAGATTTACCAAAATATTTGGCAAGAATGTTAGCCTTATTCTTATCAAGATATGAAAAATGAGGAATATCATAGTCCCCTGCAATGTAAGGAAAAATTAGCAGACCTTTTCTTTTAAGAATAACCTACAAAATTAGTGAAGCTAGTTAAGCTCAGAGTATTTTATACAATCATAGGTGTTTACTATGCCAATGACCAGAAGGGCCTTTTGAAGGCTATCTATGCATCACAAATCTCTGACAAGTTCTGGTACCCTTGATAAATTTAAACAGGTGTTTGGAGATGGACATGAAATATTAACAAGCAGGATCCTGGGAAATTAACCATTTACAGGCTGCCTGTGTCAATTAGAGAAATACATGCCAAACCAAGCATGGATTTCCTGTTCCCAAAACAATTGTCCAAGTTACAATTAAATGGGTTAGGGAGGAACTCTGCTTCACATGGATCAGGAGCCTCTTCCAGAGAAGGGGTAGTCTCTGGCATACATACCTGTCCCTCCAGCAGGTCCTATTTATATCACAGGCAAGGTTTAAATTTTTAGAATTGGTAATTCAGATGCTGTTTGTATTGTGGATATGCAGAGTTCCATCAGAGTGAGGTCTGACAATGCCTTGTGAGCCAGTTATAGATCTCCCCTCAACAGCCTGTAGGAGACAAAATACAGGGATAGGTCACTGATGCAGTCCACATAGGACATTTTACTTATGCTCTGTATTCTTTTTTGTGAGAAGCCTGTATGGACATTCCAGTTATTGGAGACGAATGGTTAGATTCATACCAAATGGGGCATTGTACCTAATGATAGGTCTCGTGATTGCCAAATACAGTAGAATAATGACTTCCTTGGACCTAGATACCATACCTTTGTTTAGAAGTTGCACAGCATAAAATTATTTCCTCACCACTGTAGACACATGATGATCAAGCGCTTGATTACTGTCTATTTGCATCCCCAATTCCCTGGCTACTGGGTAGAGGTGTGTTGTCAATATGACAAGTACCAGGAGTGGATAACTTCCCAAAGGATACTATTATGCATTTCTTGGCATTTAGTTTTAGTCCATGGCTATGACACCAGTTGTACTTGTCAGCCCTTCCTGGAGAACATTTGTCTCAGTGTGGTATTCAATGTCAGCTCCTAATTTGAAATCATCTGCAAATTTAGTCAGCCAGAGACCGCTGACATTGGCTTTGACTTCAGAGAAGTAAATGCCAAAAAGCAGAGGTCAGAGGAACAATCCTGGAGGGACTCCACTTGTGACTGGCCTCTTTGTAGAGGTGGATTCTCCAATTCTAACTTTCTCAGTCCTTTCTGTGAGCCAGCTGGCTATCCACAGGGTTACATAAGGGTCTGTACTTAACCTCTTGAGTTTGTGAACAATGCTGTCTAGTGTATTGTTTCAAATGCCTTAGCCATTTCAAGGTAGGCAGTGCAAACCTTTTTGGCCTTCATCCATTGCTTTTGTAACCTTCTCAAAGAAGTCACCAGGTTGAGAAGGCATGACCTACCCTTGATGAAACCAAATTGGGTTGGGTCCAGTGTCTAGAGATTTCCAGTTTCATTATTGATCATTTCCATGATATTTTTTTCCATGGCTTTGCATTCAAGACTGGTGAAACTTCTAGGTCTGTAGTTTCCGGGGTCTGTAGATGGCCCACCTTTGTGCAGAGGGATGACTGTTTCTGTTCTTCATTCATAAGGCATGAAACCTGTTTAAAGACTACAGTTAAACAGCAATTCCAGAGGGAATGATTGGTCATATTTAATGCTATTTAGAAGCCATCCTAGGATATTGTCTGGGCCCATTGATGCAATGCTTAGGCCTTAGAGAGCACATTAAGGACCTGCTCCCTAGTGATAGCAGCAGGAGTTATATTTCATGGTATTTCCTGAGGGAAGGATGAGGGGGAGAGAAGCATAAAGTTGGAGCTGAATTTATCAGCCAGGAGGTTTGCTATATTTTCTGGCTCAGTAGAGGTGACCTATTAAGAATGATCTCTGCACACAATTGTGCATTCCCCTTGAGGATACGAACTTAGCTAAAGAATGGATTGTGGCTGTCCTTGGCCTGGGAGGCCATATTTACCTCATATTTGATTTTGGTAGACATTACTTGTCCTCTAAGCTGTTTGGTTAGTCTGAATAGAGTGCTTTTATTTTGCTGGGTGCTGCACCTCCTAATTTTTAACATGATTTTCTTCCTTCTGTTATAAAGCCTATTGAAGTTGTGATTCCACCAGGGGGCTTGTTTTTTGAGTTAGTTCCATATCCCTTCTTGATGGATACAGTTGCTGCTATACAGCTATTAACATGCTTGTATAGGGATTCTGTGAACAGTTCCACATAGTTATCAGGGTTTATGGAGCTTGAAATTTCACCAAGTTATTACTTAATAGGAAATTAGCCTTAGAGTAGTTCCTGAATATTCCAAGGTTAGTTGGTGTTCCAGGCTTTATTTTTACTTCAAAGGAGACCATTTTGTGTTCTGACCTTACAAGAGAAGACATTACTGTAGGGGGTGTGTAGCACTCTGCCATATCAGTGAGGACCAGATCAGGTATGATTGCACCCCTTGGTCAGTGTACTGACGATCTCGTCCATGGAATTTGTGTTTGCAAAATTCAGGAATCTCTGTGCCTGTATGTTTGGTCTTATATATTAGCCCCAGTTAATAGTGAGGAAATAAAATTCACTCATGAATATGCTATTGGGTTGAATGCTGAATGTTTCCAGTAAGTTTAAATATATGTTATTGGTTCATAGAGAGGGACCTGTAGTATGCAAGGAAGTGGTATTGGATTTTGCCTATGATGATATGATTTCAACTTGGATAAGCTCAAGTGCATTGTCCTGTTTGAGCAGCCCTGAGGTATATTTATTTTTGATGTAAATTGAGACACCTCCACCTTTAGTCTTTGTCGGTGTAGTATAACAAATCTGATCCAAATGGAAATATAGTACAACTACTTACTTCCAGTATAAAAGAAAACCACGTAGTAAAACAGGTGTAGTTTATTCTAGCACCTCAGTGTTACCACTTTCAAGGAATAAAAAAAGCTACAAAAACTTAATCAATTAAACAATAAAAATAGATTCCCATTTTAAAGCAAACACTTCCAATTCATTTCATTGTTAAAGCCCTTAGGAACCAATGTCTTATATTTCAAAATATAAATACTTTCCTTATATAATACTTTTTGTTTTAATATATTTTCATTAACATCTTTACATTCTATTTGCTCTAAAACAGTGCCATGCAACAAATTAACATCACTATTATGAAACATTTTAAAATGTGAAGCAATCACTTTATCTTCCCTACAACTTTTTATATCCCTCATATGCTCCATAATTCTAACACGAAACTCTCTCTTCATCTTCCCTATTTAATATAGGTGACATGAACACCTCAAAGCATATATTACCCCTTTACTTTTGCAAGAAAAAGTGCCCCTAGGTTCAAATTTAACATTATTCATGTTGTGGAATGTATTAACAATATGTGCATATATACTGACTGACAATATTTTGTTATTTCCATGGCAGGCATACTAAACATAGCACACACTACCATATCCTTCAGATTTTTACCCCTAGTGTAAGAGAAAAAAGTTTTTTTTGGTAAAATATTAGCGAAAAATTTTTCGTGCACTAAATATTTCCAATAATGCTCAACTAAATCTACCATTTCTTTACTTTTAACATTATAAACTGATACATAATATATTGGATCTACCAAATGCTTTTTATCTAAACTATTTCTTTTGTTTATTGAATGTACCCTATTGCTCCCTATTTCTCTATTTATTTCCTTTGTTTCACCCCATATTTTATTTTGGGCTTTTGTATATTACTCGGATCATACCCTCTTCTCAAAAGGATATTTGTAGTTTGATTTATCTCCTGTATCAACAAGTCCTTTTCACTGCACAATCTAGAAATTTGTAATAATTCCCCATAGGGTAAAGCTTTCAACACATGAGGTGGATGGCAACTGGTGGCATGAAGGTATTGACCACCATCAACAAACTTTCGATGAATGTTTGTTGTGATGCTTCCATTTCCCTTCCCTTCTAATATAAGATCCAAATATTTGACTTTCATACCCTTCTGTAAGCCATGAAATGACAAGCCAAATGAATTATGTAACTCGGATATAAATTTTTCAACTTCTTCCCAGCCACCCTCACATACAAATATCAAATCATCTATATATCAAAAAAAAAAAGTACCTGCAAGAGTGAAAGGGTAGGTCTACAAGAGGGTAGTGAGACCAGCTATGTTATATGGGTTGGAGACAGTGGCATTGACAAAAAGGCAGGAGTTAGAGCTGGATGTGGCAGAGTTAAAGATGTTAAGATTTGCACTGGGTATGACGAGGGTGGACAGGATTAGGAATAAGTATATTAGAGGGTCAGCCCAGGTTGGAAGGTTTGGAGACAAAGTCAGAGAGGCAAGATTACATTGGTTTGGACATGTGCTGAGAAGGGATGTGGAGTATATTGGGAAAAAGATGCTAAGGATGAAGCTACCAGGTAACAGGAAAAGAGGAAGGCCTAAGATAAGTTTTATGGATGTGGTGAGAGAGGACATGCAGGTGATTGGTGTGACAGAGCAAGATGCAAAGGACAGGAAGAAATGGAAACAGGTGATCCGCTGTGACGACCCCTAACGGGAACAGCTAAAAGAAGATGATGATGATGATCAAAAATAAAAATCAACATATTTCTTCATAAAATCTAAGTTAAATAAAAAAGTAATTTAAAATAAGACATGAAAAGATTAGCATGGCTGTACCTTGTTTTTGCCTATACATTTGATTATTAAAATAAAAATAATTATTTTTCAAACAAAAATCTGCCATGTCAGCAATGAAATTAGAAATGGACTATCCCCTAAAAAATACTTAATGGCTTCTATTCTGTCCTTGTGTTTAATAGTTGTATATAAACTCTTAACATCAAGAACTAGCCAGTATTTATTCCTGTTCCAAACTATAGGAGAAATTTTCTTTAGGAGATCAAAACTGTCTTGCACATATACAGGAGACTTCTGAACATAAGGCAACAATATTTTATGTAACACCAAAGCAATGTTATGTAAAAATTATCTACTGGCCGAAATTATGGGCCTACCAGGGGGATTCTCTAAGCTTTTCTGTATTTTGGGCAAGCTCACTATTCCTATTAAACAGTCTGTCTTTTACATCCTTCTCATTGAAGTAACCTAACCTTCCACTTTTATCTAGTATTTTTTCATAATCAGTTAAAGCTTGATCATATTCTTTCCTATCACATGTCTCATGCACATCAACATTCTCCAAATGCTCCATACACATTTTATAATACTGTATTACATTCATAACCACTACCTTATTTCCTTTATCTGCTGGTTTTATTATTCAATTCTTTCTGTTTTGTAATGTTTTTAATGCCTGCCATTCTCTTAAAGTTAAATTATAACACACTTTATCTCTATTTTTTTAAGACATTATTACAATTACTATCCCTCCCAAAACGTATCCTAGAGCTAAAATGTGATATACATACATTGTCAAAAGGGGGGATATATTTGCTTATTACAGGAATCGTAGACACATCAGGTTTTCAATATGCATTTAAAACTTCAATTTCATTATCATTTCCATTAACATGGACCATTTCTTCATCATCTTCATAGCAAGAAAAAAAAAGCTATCATCTGATTCATTGTTAACTAATGCCATATTACTAATGCTTACATTGCTTCTATCTGTTTGCATGACAAAATTATTTCTTAAATACAATTTATGGATAAACCTAAACATTTCCTGCTTTACTACATGGCCCCTTGGTATTACCATGGACACAAATTTTAGTCCAACATTCAAAACTGTCACTTGTTCTTGTGTTAAACTACAATTTGATAAGTTTAACACTAAACTGGATTTAGTACATACCTTAACTACATTAGCATTTGAATATTTTGTTATAATGTTGTCCGGTACTCTGACCTTGCTTAAAATCTGTTCTTTGACCTTCATTTGGATTGTAGCCATTGGCACCGTAATTTTGGCCCCATTTCTTACCCTGCCAGTACTGATTCTGTTTGCCCTGATTCCAAAATGCTCGCCGATTCTCTTCTGGACATTGTGGTTGGGGTAAATCAGGACACTCCTTGCTTCCATCCATACCATAGTAGCTGGCTCCTTCAGATGATGCAAATAAAGCAGAGGGGGTCCTTTTGAAGCTTATGTGCTGACATTGCTGGCTCCTAGATTTCTGATTGGATGAGGCCACAAATGCACACCCTGCTTCATAACCGTTAATGTCCCTTGTTAATTTAGTTTTTTTTATATTCGATAAGGTCCAATTCTAAAGAGAACAACTTCTTATTCACTTTCTCTAAGAATTTTTGATATTTTGCACACCTAAAGAATTACTGATGGTCTGTGAAATTGAAGCCAATTCCTGCTTTAAATTTTTATGCTCTACTTGATCTCTTTCTAGCAGGATATGTAACCACTCCACTACACCATTATGTGAAGCCTTCAACCAATGTTCCCTGAACTGTTTCCCTACAGGACAGTTTAAGTCAAAAAGTGTGCTAGGATTTTTAATAAAACGAAGACCTCTAGGTGTAATATTGAGGTCTATATAACATTGCAGACCCAGTATATTAAAGTAAGTCCTTGTTTCTTTCTCCAAGAGTCTTTCAAACTTCTCACATAATTTCCTTTTATCTTTGGGTATTGCATACAACATTTGCCCCACAGAAATAAAAGGGTCAGTCATTCTCTTTGTCCTCTTATTTACAAACATGTCAAAAAGAGGACCAGTACCTTGACTTGTTAAATGATTTTCCATAGCTTGGCCAGCTGCATGCACCAAACTGTTCAAATAGTGTTCCATAGTCCTCTGGGACCCCACCTGGGACCCTAATCCTCCAACTACTCTCAACGTAGATAAAGAATCTTCATGGAAGAGGCAAGGAACATCCACATTTGGATCTGAAGACATAACAGAGAACACCACAACAAAACCTTCACCTCCTCTGTAAATATATCCATTACATTCCACAGCATGAATAATGTTAAATTTGAACCTAGGGGCACTTTTTCTTGTAAAAGTAAATGGGTAATATATGCTTTGAGGTGTCCATGTCACCTATATTATATAGGGGAGACAAAGAGAGAGTTTCGTGTTAGATTTATGGAGCATATGAGGGATATAAAAAAATTGTAGGGAAGATAAAGTGATTGCTTCACATTTTAAAATGTTTCAAAATAGTGATGTTAATTTGTTGCATGGCACTGTTTTAGAGCAAACAGAATATAGAGATGTTAATGAAAATATATTAAAACAAAAAGTATTATATAAGGAAAGTATTTATATTTTGAAATATAAGACATTGGTTCCTAAGGGCTTAAACAATGAAATGAATTGGAAGTGTTTTCTTTAAAATGGGAACTTATTTTTATTGTTTAATTGATTATGTTTTTGTAGCCTTTTTTATTTCTTGAAGGTGGTAACATTGAGGCGCTAGAATAAACTACACCTGTTTTACTACATGGTTTTCTTTTATAGTGGAAGTAAGCAGTTGTACTATATTTCCATTTGGATCAGAGTTGTTGTGCTGGATATATTTACAGAGGAGGTGAAGGTTTTGTTGTGGTGTTCTTTGTCTGTGTAGTAGTTGGTCTAAATGTGTGGAAGGCATTATAACCTGGAACTGATGGTGTGTTCTCAGTGACTTTAAACAATGTCTCAGTGACCACACAGACTTCTGCATTCTTTATGGTGAAGCAAGCTTCTAGGTAGTGGAGTTTTTTGTTTAGACTCCTAGCATTGAGCAGTAACACCTTTAGATTTTTTTTGGTTTTCATTTGCTATTTCAGAAGTACTTTCATTTTGGCATTGCCTACAAAAGGCACTATAGGGACAACACTGTTTTACCTATTATTACAGCCTAGAAGAGAGAGAGAGAGAGAGAGAGAGAGAGAGGTGCAGACCATCCCTGGCAAAGGAGCATGGATAGTTGACCATCTCCTTCCATTCTGACAAATATTGCACACCCTTAGAATTACACTAGACACTATTGCACACCCTTAGAATGACACCAGACACTAAGCCAATTATTAATATCAGTCATCCTTTGCTCATATTGCGGCATTATTCTTGGAGAAGGTTAAATGCTGCCCAATACTATGCTCATACCAGCCTGTGACACATATTCTGAGTGTTCCATGATGCCTGTCTTCATATAGCCTAAGGATGTGAGTCTCAGGTCATTTATACCCACATGGACTATGACTGAGTCATACTGGTACTTGTGATCCAATGACCTGTGTGTGTGTGCTTAAATTGGTAGATATCGGCCCCTGATAAACAACTGATCATGCTGTTTGCTTACTCAGCCTGGTGAGAGGAACATCAGTATGTCTCACATTGGAGGTGGGAATTTTTATTCATGATCAGTGTCATTGAGCTTTCTAAGCTTTAATGGCTCTTCAGAAATGAAAATGTTATCGGAGTCTACAAAGTGGAAACGTCATCATTAATATTATGACAGATTTTGATTACAAACAAGTTTCCATTGTTTTTAGGTAGCACAATAACATGTGTTAATCTAGAATGGATGCAGTCATCTTAAAATTAATGATATAAAGCATTTAGTGGAGAATAACAACGGCATTATTAAATATGATAATCAGCCAGATGTTAATTCTTATCCACTCTAACTCATCCACTAAGGTCTTTTGTTCCTTTTTACATCTCTGATTTATTTTACTCCAATTTTTCAGGGTTTGGAAAAGTTTGTAAATAAAAGTTAATTTATTGGATTTGCTATGTACTGTTTTACTGTTACTTTTGCATTGTTATACTTATCTGTTTTGTTTGTCTGGTTAGTTTATGTCCCCAAATAGGTCAGAATTCATTATTGCTCTACCCTGGTAAACCAATTAAAGCAAAATAAATAAATCCCACTGAGCTGCTATGGAAGCAAGAAGAGCATGAACTTTTTATCCATATTTTGCTGATTTGAATAAACTGGTTTGGCAGCATTTCAGTAAAAACAAGCCTGGCCTGGGACAAGTACTCTAACAATGAAACTGCAGCAGTTACGAAAGTTGTAAAATTCGAGATAAAAATGAAGACCTATCACCATGACGCAGGCTAAATGTAAAGATTTTATTCGGTGAGTGCTTTCATGCCTAAAGCACTTCTTCAGACCATAAAAACTCCAATATACAAAACCCTTAAATACATCCACTAATAAGTAACCAATTAATTACAAAACAAAAACTATTTTCAGTCATACAAATTACACATTCTCAGTAGTGATTTTAAAGAAATATTATTTAATCCAAAATCCCTAGTGGCCTGCAATAATCCATTGTAATTCTTCATATTCTATTTTATTATTAATGTCACTTCCCCTAATATTCCTAGAAATAAGTTGTAATACCATAAAAACAAAAGTGTCCAGGATTGCTACTAACATGTTTTGCTAAAGCACTGGTGGTGACATTCCTACGTATGTCACCAATATATTCCATTATACAATGACTCCCCATTAATATTTCTAAATGTGCACACTGATTGGTCAGCATGCATGTTGTAAATGAGAGTTATAGTAATGGAAAAAGGTCCGGTCGACCCCGGACTTTTTCCATTGGTATAACTCTTTTTTTACAGCAACGAAGAATGCAAGATCTCCATTGCTTTTGTACACACTGTCTCGCTATGTTAAATGAGTTTAACATAGTGAGACAGCTTTAAAAAAAGTAACCCGTTGCTTTTTTCAAAATTGTCTCGCTATGTTAAATGGGTTTAACACAGCGAGACAGCTTTAAAAAAAGCAATGGAGATTCTCCGCTGCTTTTTTTAAAGCTGTCTCGCTATGTTAAACTCCTTTAACATAGCGAGACAGTTTGTAAAAAGCAACGGAGATCTTGCTTTCTCCGTTGCTTTTGCCCACAGCTCTGATGTACTGCGTAAGCATACACATGCGCAGTACATCAGAACTGCCACAAAATACCAGACAGCTGCGGAAGGGCAGCAAGGAGGCATTATACAATGTAATTATTTAAGAAAAGTAATTTTTTTTTTCTTAAATAATGTCATTGTATAATAGCAATAACCCACTTCTGGGTGTGGGTAATGTTGGATTTACCCACGGTTGTCTTTGTTTGGCCACTTGGGCTTCGGCCTTGTGACCAAACCACAACAACCGTGGGTAAATCCAGCATTACCCACACCCAGGCATGGGTTATTGCTATAATATTCTATCTTTTGGACAGTGTTTAGCCTTTCCTACATAAAAGCAGGAACACGATTTACACATTGCCAGATAGATTGCCAGATATACAAAATCTTTTCTCAAGCAATCAGCATAAATTCTGGGACATATTCTATTACCAGTTCTAAGATGTATAAAAATATTATAAGAAGAAATAAAACTGCAGGCTTTACATAATCTACATGGGAACATGCCTACCCTATCAGAAGTCAGATGTTTAAAACCACTATTAGAAAAACATAATCTTTGTTTAAGAGATAACTAATTTTTAAAACAAAAACACCATTGATTTCCGACAATATTGCTAATGCCCTGATCCACCATTAAAATGGCTAGTTTTTGACCCCAAATAGATAATAACTGATCATTGCTCTACCCTGGTAAACAAATTCAAAACAATAAATAAATCCCACAGAGCTACTATTGAAGGAAGAAGAGCATGAACTATTATCAATATTTTGCTGATTTGTACAGACTGATTCAGTAGCATTTCAGTAACAAAAAGCCTGGCCTGGTAGAACTCCTCTAAAAATTAAATTGCAACAGTCAGGAAAGTTGCAGAATTCTCTTTTAGATTAGATTTCTTAGACAATGACATTCACAAATCATGCACTTGATCCATTTAACACAGACGGTTGACTCACAAGTAGTAGTGATCCCACCTCAAAACTCGAGGAGAAAGTCAAAGTCTCTATTCCAATAGACGCCAGTCAATAACCTTATTTGCAGAAAGGCCATCATAGGATAAGGTGCCTAGTCTGCACTGAAATGATATCTCCATATAGTACTAAAACAAAACCTGTATGGAATAACTGCCATTGGGCTAAAGAATATGATATTATTCTTTCAAGAAGGAAAGCATTTACCCCATTCTTGACAAAAAGAAATGGTGACCTCAGTGTTATCTAAAAAAATTTTTGCCATAAAAGTAAGATGGTAGTGTTGACTTGATTGACTTTTTTTTGTATCATTTGGCTTAGAGTATGCTTATAGAAAAACACACCCATAACAGCTTTCTTGGAGGTGAAAATTTCAGCATCATGCATTCATCTTCCTGTGTAGGATTTAGATTTTTGTTTTAGAGAACAGAAACTTATCTCATATAATGGGGACTTCAAAACCCACTCATACTGAACAAGTGCTTGACACCTCAGAAAATATTAAGTACTTTTAAATACATCCCCTTGTAATTGTTTCTCAGTACAAACTGTGCAAAGATGTGCATCAGGCAAGGCTCTATATTAGAACATCGAAGTTTCAAAACTTCGAATGTTCTAATATCGACCCCTATTCAGCGAATGCTGAAAATAGCAAAGCTACAGAAAAACAAATTTTTTCCTAGGGAAATAATTCAATTGTCCATTTCTGTCACTTTGCTATTTTCAGCACTGTGGTAAAAAGTTACGGGTCAGGTTCAGGTAAGTGTGCGATTGGGCGTGGGTTAGGTGAGTTAGAGTTTGGGCGCAGATTAGGTATGTGTGCGATTGTGTGGACATGAGGGTTAGGGTGAGTTAGGTGAGTTAGGGTTAGGGCACAGGTCAGGTAAGTGTGCGATTGTGTGGATGTGAGGGCTAGGGTGGGGTAGGTGAGTTAGGGTTAGGGCACAGGTGAGGTGAGTGTGCAATAGTGACGGACCTTAGGGTTAGGGTTTGGGTTAAGGTAAGTGGATAGTTAGTGGTGTATGCACAGTTTAGTGCAGGATTAGATGTAAGATTTTAGGTGTATGTGTATGGATTGCTGTTTGTTTGGTGTGCTTGTGTTGTGTGTATGTGTTTTGGAGCAGCAAATTTTTTCCCCTAAGAAAAAATTTGCAGTTCTGCATGTTCGATGTTGTAAGCATTCGCTGAATAGGGGTCGATATTAGAACATTCAAAGTTTTGAAACTTCGATGTTCTAATATAGACCCATCAGGCAAGATAGGTTAGAGGTATTCAGAAATTAGCCCTAGAATTAATATTTCATAACTTCTGGAACAACAGAATTGCAGACTGAGCATAGCCAATAAGAGTATGGATGATGCAGGTCCCTCTGACACTGACCATTCTAATGAAGAAAAGATTTAAATAAAGAGAAGTCTGGATGCTGGGATTTCACATTCTAGAGGAAGGTATGCCATTTGCTAGTTTATCAAAATATACATGTCCAAGGTACATAATTTCATTGTAAAGGACCCCTTGAAGCAGAAAAATGGTTTTGCCAATTTAAACAGTGTAAAACTAGCTTCAGCCTACAACTTGGTTCATTAACTCCTTCAACCTTCATTTATCTAGTATATACAAGTATAGATTCAATAACAGGTACAGATACAAATCACTTAATCAGATATTGTTCACATGCCATCCCATGGACAGAGGCATTTGTGTCTGGTTTGTTTATCTGATGCTGAGTTAGAATACCAATACATTTCAGAGAAAAAAAGAAAAGGAGAAAACAGAAAGTAGATATACACTAAACCACCCAAAATCACAGGATAATCTTGAAAAAAGTCATGATCTTGTTTATGGACCTGCAAAATGAACAATAACAAGCCAAGAGTACAAGCTGTTTAGATGTGGATATATGATCCACAATTATTATGACTGCCTTATATACTTTCTTTTATAATAATGTTCTGCATTGGTTAACTAGTTAACTCTTAATGGTATAAAACCCAAGACAAAATAAGTGTAACAGGCAAGATTCTGTCATTTATAATATAACCTCTGAAGGAAAATTCCAACATTTAATCTATCAGTAGTAATAATGCATTTCAATATCAATAACATTTATTTTTGCCTAATTTCTTTATAAATGATTCTTTTATATCTTAACATGTATCTGAAAAAGTTCCAGTGAGATTTATGAAAGAAATTTCTCACTGGTTCTTATTTATCTGTTCCTAATTAATTAAGTAATTGTCTCTGTATTTATTTATTTACTTATTTCAAGTCATCTTTATTAAATTAAAACCTTTATGATTCAAAACATATGTATGAATCACTATATATAATACATATTTACTACAAGATAGAATGTCTCTTCTCATTCTAATATTAAACTCTTTTAAAATTAATAAAAGCATTTCTCTTGATACCATAGCGCTCCCGCTACAAAAGGGTGGGGCCACAACTGACCCTGGGAACTACTGACCAATAAGCCTGACCAGTCTGATCTGTAATGCTATGGAGCAAATCATTATGGAACTCATAAATGGAGAGATTGGGAACCTCCAGTCGCTGGACCCCACACAGTTCGGCTTCGTCAAGGGCAGATCATGCCTCCTGAACCTGGTGGATTTCTTTCAGACAGTTACTCAGGCTATAGATAAGGGAAAGGAGGTACACATGGCTTACCTTGACCTTGCTAAAGCATTTGACACCATTCCCCATTTAGGTATTATTGATAACTCACCAGCCTGGGCATAAACCCTTATGTCACAAGATGGATCGCAAACTGACTCTCAGACAGATCCCATAAAGTAAGAGTAGCAGGATCTTTGTCCGAATCCAGACCAGTAATGAATGGTGTGCCTCAGGTCTCTGTCCTGGGGCCCCTCCTGTTTGGCATATACTTCTCAGAAGTACAGGCAAGCACGGAAGGGCTGTGGCTGACTAAGTTTGTGGATGACTGCAAACTGGGTGCTATAATAGAGTCTCCGGCTGACATGGAGATCCTCCAGAAGGGCCTAAATGAGACTGCTGCATGGTGTCAAAGCCATGGTCTCAAGCTAAATGCAAAAAAATGTGTAGTAATCCCCTTTGGAAAAAACAGAGTACCCGCAAACTACAACATAGGAGGTAATCCCCTGAAATCTGAAGAAGAAATAAGGGATCTAGTGACCCAAGTAGATAGCCAGCTTTCCTTTGATAACCATGTTGTCAAAGTGGTTAGAAAATCCTTCTATGTGACCCATCTGATCATGAAAGGGTTTGCATCAAGATCTAAGGATGTAATGGTGCCCCTCTACTATTCCCTCATCAGACCCATTATTGAGTACAATGCACCAATTGGAATGTACCTGGCTAGACATCTCCAGCAGCTGGAGAGACCACAGAGGTACCTAACCAAGAGAATTACTGGCCTCAAACAGTTGCCCTATGCAGCATGATTGAAAAAGCTAAGGCTGTTCTCTGTTGCATACCGCTTTCTGAGAGGCGATCTCTGTCTAATCTAGAGAGCCATGTCCAACCCAGAATTGTTGAACATGCTCCATCTTAGCAAAACCAAATCTACTTGAGCTACACGCTTTAGGGATATAAACCTCAACACAACAATGAATAGAACATGCTGGAGGGATAGATTCCCTTCGCAGAGACTTCCCTTACTATGGAACAGGGTCCTGATCTACATAAGACAGAGCCCCTCACTATCACTCTTCAAGAGGAACATTGATGAGTGGATGGGTAACAGAAAGTTCACACCGGGGATCACACCAACAGCAGTACTAGATAGGGGACAAGGGTACTAGCTGGTAGTACAAGGGTCTAGGGAACTACTAAAAGAGTGGTGAATATATATACTATTCAATAATTTTTCTATATTTTATTTTTGCTCTGTGTCATTTTATGTGATCAATTGTATGCGAGTACCCAGTTTTATGATAGTGTTGCTGTGGCTCATTGGAGGACTTCAGATGAGTGGCTGTACTCTCACTTGCTGAGTTTGCAAATACAATGTGGTTCATCATTCTACCTTTAATAATGGATTGAATAATTTGGTACTATGGTGATGTTTTTGCCACATCTAAATATGTGGCGTATGTGGTCATCCATTGACAATGTTATCTCTTCAAGAAATACAAGCTGATTCAGTAGGAGGAATCATCTGTCAGCAAAATCATATTGCTCAAAGTGCAGGTTACATTAACATAAAATTAGAAGATTAGTGATTTTTCTGGTCTGACTTAATTATTCCATTGTGTATCAGATCAACTGTTTAATGATACAAATTTCTGGACTGTACCATCTTCTAGTTAATTTGCTAATATGAATTTGTAAAGGTTTCACTAGATTATTTTTATGAAGTGTTAAAAACTTGCAAAAGAAGTAGTACCCAGGGTAGTAGTGTTTTAAAGGTACTACTTCACCAATAATTTTGACAAGGTTAACTTAGTGGCAAATGTGTAATACTTATATCTGAAACAGTTTTAAAAATGGCACACAATTAGGCCATCAGGGTATGTGCAATTAGCATTTTCTGTTGTCTCAGGTTTAACAGTCACACCTTCCACTGGTTTTGTCTACTCATCTAGGTATAGCTCTATGAGGCAATCAAATGGAAAATAAGAGAAATGATAATAAGAATTCTGACAAAGTAATATTGATGACTGTGTTTAGTGTTTCTTCAATAAAATAGCCATTACCAAAGCTGTTTGTCCTTATTTTTCTATTTAATGTAAAAACTGAAAATTCAGCATAAAGATTAATATAATTTATACATGTTTAAAAGTTAAGAGGTGAGATATACATATATGAATTCTGACATAAAATAGAAAACCAAACAAGAACACTTTAGGCTTTTCAGGTCCAAGCTCCTTCTATATAAATCTGTGGAGGTTTCATACCCCACATCATTTATTTACATATTGCAAATTCAAAGTCAAGGCCATCTTTTTGAAAGAGGGGAAACATTCTGAGAATGACTAAGTATTTGTTTTATTAGTGGATATGCAGGGTTCGATTTGTCATCATCATCATTACCTTCATCATTATCATCAGCACCGTTACTGTTTGGTCTTTTCCTTTCTGAATGCATTTCATATTTCTCAACTTTATTCAGTGGTTGAAACTTGTTTAGGGTGAAATAAATGTTGATCTAATAGATATGTATGCATCTAGTTTGCAATTTTGTGTTTACATAATTTCTCGTTGCATGTTTGTGCTTGACATTTGTCCTGCTTCATTACTGAAAGTAGTCCAGTGTTTAGGACCAGTAAATTTACCCAGATCACAAAGGAAATAAATAAATATAAAATCTAGGAGAAAGAACAGATTTATTATTATTATTCCTAGATTACTGATGAGATTTCTTTAGAAACACCCTATGTAGAGGGGAGCAAAGGGTGCAATTGGGCTTATCTACCATGCATTACTTTATTTTCAAGTTAATGCAAAATATTTTTTATTATGGTTGTGTCTAGTTTTGTGCTTTAATTCACTGCTGTACTTCAACAATTCAGGATAATGTGAGCAAGTATTTGGAATTCTTTCATATCTGAATCTTTTGTCATCATGAGTTCTGATCTGACTGAAAGTATTTGATTCAGTAAGGCAAACTAGATCTATTAGTAAAAATCATGCATAAAAGGCAATCACATGTTATATACAAAGAAAAAAGTGAGTTACCTACCTGTTACATCTGCTGTGAAATGTGCATCTAAAACACAGTAGAAATTAAGATATTATTTATGTAAATATATGCATTAGAAAATATATCACTTAATAAAACTTTGAAAAAAATATACACAAGCAAATTTATAGTAAACTGACATGATAAAAATGATTCTTAAATCACATTCCACATCATAATGAAAAAGAAAATTTCATAAAAATAAATGCTCTTAAATGACATGGATAAACTGAACTTTTGTTATAGATAAATAGTTCACATTTTATTCCTGAATCAATAATGTGGAAATGAAATTACTTTACAAAGTAATGCTTATTTTCAAACAGGTTCTGATGTCAAGATGGACTAAATGATGTTGCTGAGCTTCAAGCCACATGCAGGTTTTGTAACTATTTTGTAAATGTGATTAGAAATTAAGGGCTACTGAAACTGCAATAAATAATTGCACAATGCTGTTGGTGCCTGTGGACATTAAGAAGATAGATTATTGAGGGAGTTGTAGAAGGAGGTCTTTCAAAGAGTGACACTGACCACTGTAGCCAATGAATATGCCTAACCATTGTTCCTGCACAGTTTCACAGAGTGTGATTCACAAAGCAATAATGTCTTTCATTAACATAGTATTTGAGTTGGGTGTTTGAGTCAACATATTGCATTATCTCTGACAAACGTATCCATTATCCTATCTCCAACCCCAGGTAATTACAACCCTACTTCCTAGCATATAACCTTTCAGGTACTCTGTACTGCCCCCTACGACTGTTACAGTACTTTCTGTTTCCTTTCCTACCCCACCTTCCTTTTTTATTATCCTGCTCTTCTCTTTCACTAATACTCCCTCCATTATTAAACAAACTATTACTACTTAGTGCTTCCCCCACTCAGTTAAAATGCCACATCTCAAAAGATTTTCTAAACATCTTCATGGTAACCCAACACATCTTAATACTTCTGTCTTTCTCCTTAGCCATACAGTATACATCCCACCACTGCCCCCTAGCCCTTCCCCAAAGTAATCAAAAGGTAACTATTAACTCTCCTAAACTAAAGCAATCAACAAACTTTCAAATATCTCCTGGCATCCTTGACACTGCCATCCTAGGCCAACATAATACTAAAGTACCACCACCCAAAATAAATTCAAAAATACCACATTTAGATGCCACAAACATATATGTAGTCACATCAGAACAATAGCAAACATTGCCAAAAAACTGCTTAAAAGTGGAGACATACACCCAACTCCTGGACCCAACCCCTTACTTCATCCAATTTTCATACACCACATATACTTAATATACCTCACAAAAATATGGACTTATTATTTCTAAACTTAAATGTTAGAAGTCTGGTTCATAAAGTTCATGAACTAGAGGCTATCCTATCACTTAATTCCCCAGAAACAGCCATCCTAACAGAGACCTGGCTTAAACCCCATATCTCGGGCAATGAAATTACACCTTCAGGATATAATATGCTTCAAGCAAACAGAAATGACAAAAGAGGAGGTGGAGTAGCTATACTCTTCAAAAACAGCCTAACTGTGGCACTTCTAAATCTACAAATATCTACCCCTACTGACCTACTTCTTGCCAAATTACAAATTAATGTTAACAAACACATAACAATAGTAGCTATTTACATCCCACCAGGCAATAATATATCCACCACTGAACACATAATTCAATGTATCTCTAATAACATCACCCAAGAAGCTATTATTAGGAGTGATCTTAATACTGACAAGTTTACCTGTAACTCTAACAACCCTAGCAACCACATTAATCTCTTTGACTTCTCACATGTTATCTAGTTCCCTATGAAAATAGACAAAAAAATGTTGGCTGTTTATCAGACATCAGTGATCACATACCTACACACCTGCTCAGGCAACACATTAATAAGCACACTATATATCATCAAATCTATAATAAGAAAAAATTTAAACCATAGAAACTAATACAGACTCTAAAACACTGTAACTGGAGCCCACTGAAGACTTTACCCTTAGATGCAGCAGTTGAACATTTTAATAATACTTTCTTCAATATATGCAAAAGTATGGCACCGCCTAGAACAGTTTGTGTCAAAGCAAAGTCTGCCCCTATATCTTCCCTATAGTACCCCTGTTATAAAAGGAAGCAGGAATCCAGAAAAATCACAAAAACTAGTAGGCCAAAAATGAGCCTTAATGATTACAGAGTGGACTACTGAGGGTAAGAAAGAAATTATGAATTGGTACTATTATGCAGAATTTCAAGACAGAAGGTATATAAAAAGATTAATTGAGAAATTAGATGAAAGAAAAATATTTGTACAAGAAAAATTGTCAGAAGCTTCCAATAAAAATTTGTGTTCATTAGTCCAACAGATTTATGAAAAACATTATATACACCAAGAAACCTTGGCCTGTTTGGAAAAAGAAGTGACTGAGGAAGTGCAAAAATACATAGAACAAAATCTAGATATATTTGAAAAGTATAAAAAGAAATATGGACATGAGAAAGAAAGATCTGATATGGTACAATATTTATTAAAGGGGAAAGCCAAATTAATCAATACAAAAAAAAAAAAAAAGAGAGAGAGTCCCAAAGATATCCAAAGAGCCAAAGAGAAATACAGGCAAAGGCATCCAGATATGGAAAATTTTACAATAAAAAAAAATAAGATCACAATGAGGGACTGTAGAACAGAAAATTATTAACACAGACATTTAAAAAAATAGAAGTTGAAGTTATGGAATGCCTGCAAAGTGAAGGTAGAATTCTAACAGTTTTTTTCGGGTTCAGGCACCTAGGCAGCGAGACATTTCCCTGTGGTACATTTGACTGGGGACACATGCCTGAAGTAACATTCAGCTGCAGAGAAATATGGCTGTTTGCAAATTCCCTGTGGGCAAGCAGAAGCATACACTGCCATGCCCGCAACTTCAGTAACCAAATGCATATGGGGAAAACAATGTCCATAGTCCCCACAGGAACATGAGACAGTTGGCAATATGGCAGGCATCATCAACAGGCTGGCCAGAGGGCATGTCAGTGGCAGTAGAAATGCAGTGCACAATGGGCAGTGCCTTTATAATTGGAGTGTGTGGACCACTACCCCTTCACAGTTTCTAGGGAACATTAGCTAAAACACATACTTGAGCATAAATGTGACTACAGTATCCTGCAGGATTTCCTCCATGCTGTAGCACACTTCTACATGCTGGAGTTACATAAGTATGTACAGTACACTGAGCACAACACTCGTTACTGCTTTTGCCACAATTCATTTGGTTATTAAAGCTGTGAGCATGGCAGGGTGTGCTTCTCTTTGCCCACAGGAAATTTGCAAACAGCCATATTTCTCTGCAGCTGAATGTCACTTCAGCCATGTGTCCCCAGTCAAATGTACCACAGGGAACTGTCTCACTGGCTAGGCGCCTGAACCCGTTTTTTTCACGGCATGATGGAACAAGTCCCCCAAGTAAGGAGAAGCAGAGGCACAGGAGACATCTGAAGAAGAAATACAGACATGGGAAAGAAAAATAGATTTAACATGGAGCTAATTTTATGTAAAGGAGAGCACAAAACTAATCAATGCAAAAAGAGCAACACCAAAGATATTTGAAGAGAATTATAGGCAAAGGCATCTGGGTATGGAACATTTTACAATACAAAAAATAAGAAAACAAAGAGGAAAAGTAGAAAAGAAGATTAGTAATGGAGAGGTTAAAGAAACAGAAATAGAGGTTATGGATTACCTGCGAATTGACTGGTTTTGTGAAAAAATTTAACTCTGATAACATCACAACAGGATGGAGCAAAAGATCCCCAAATTAAGGAGAAACCAGTGAAGCAGAAAACATCTGATCAGTTGCCATATGAATATACTTTCCATAGGTAAACAGTGTGAAAAATCAATTGGAATAACGCAGCAAGGGAAGGAAAAAGACACTGTGGTGACTCTGATGCAGTCAATGACATGGAGTGATGGCACAGCGAGTTCCCATGTGAAGGAGCAGCAGATGACACAGGATGAAACTGAAGAGAATATGGTACAGGAAGATGCTCTGGGGCTTCCTATAGAATGCCTGCAGGAAATGGACAACAAAGAATGTGCCCTCAGTTTAGAAGAAAATTATCTGAGTGAAGAGTTTTTTCATTTAATAGAGATGGACAAACATATTAAGATCAATGAAAGAAATAAACTACAGAACGTCAATAAAACTTCAAAAAGTTAGAAGATTTATAAAACAAATGAACATAATAATTAGGAGTGTTCCAAGAGATTCATGATATATTTAAGAAGTAAATAGAATATATTACTGTGTAGCAAAATTAATAAAAGATAGTCTCACCACAAAAACACAAGGTAGTAAGGGAAAAGAAGGGTAGAAATTAAATACCATCATGAAAGTACTGAATGGAAGAAACTATAAAGCAATTAAGACAAAAACTGTCACTTAGAAGAGTATAGAAGAGGGAACAGATCAACAAAAATACCCAGAAAGATAGACATGATAAAAGGAATGTGTAACATCAGAACAGATCAGGATCTGTTGTGCACTATCACAAATAATAAACTAAACAAATCAGCACAGGCAAAAAAACTTAGGAGATATGCAGAAAAATATAAAGGAAAATACAAAATAAGTAAGTTATTGTTGACTCAAAAATGTTTTATAGAGAATTAGGAACCAAGGTAAAAGGAATGGAAAGACCACCAAAAAAAAAAAAATAGATATATTTTGGAGAAATATGTATGAAGATCATGTGAAACATAACAAAGATGCTGAATGGATAAAATAAGTAAAAGAAAGAATAGGAAGTTCAAATGTACATGATATGAAATGGGATGAAGTAACAGCCAGACAGACTGAAACACGGTTAAGAAAAGCTTATATTTGGAAAACCCCAGGCCCAGATACAGTACCTTACTTCTGGCTAAAATATTAATGTCTTTACATGAAGATTTAACAATAAGTAAGAACTATTTACAAGCACCCCCTATACAGACAACAACCTGGTTAACAACAGGAAAAACAATACTCCTACTTAAAGTGAACCTACAAGCTATCCTAAAAACTATAGACCAATAACCTCCCTTCCAACAATGTACAAACTGTCCACTGGAACTGATATCAACAGGAGATTATAGTAATTTAGAAGAAAACTCAGTGATAGCATAGAACAATGGGTAACAAAACAAAATCATATGGAAC